>NW_015390956.1:35636-39790 GCF_001527695.2 Protobothrops mucrosquamatus | reverse complement strand
CCAAAGGCAGAGGAGCTGCTACACAGGGCCAGGCCAGAAGCCACCAGTCCCCAATCAGAGGAACCCTCCATTTCCTGAACAGAAAAGTCTAAAGCTCAGATTGAAAGATGAAAAAGATCCGTTATCTGGAGAGTAAGGGGGAGCCCATTGCAAAGAGGTTGGACTGGATCTTGAAAGCTGCAGCCTTGAATTTGCTGTTAGAGCAGCAGGAAGAGGTCAAATGGGTGGATTCTGTGGGGAGGAAGAAGATCCAGGTGGGTCTAGTGAAGGCACCAGGGTAGAGACTGGGAAATGCTCTGTTCTGCTAAACCATCTGTGCAACTTTGGCCAATCCTACCAGGCCTAGGCCTAAGCAGGAAAGCAGGAATCCACTTGAGTGACTTGAAGGTATCAGAAACAAATATCCGGTATAAGACTCGGGGGCGCTAGATGGAAAGCCGCAAGTTCAAATTCAGTGTTAGCTTAGGCATGAAGACTCCTTCCAGGAGCGATGGATTATTGAGAGGCAAAAAGTACGGGAGGTAGGCAGGCTGTCTGGGGGACATTTACCCTGTAAATTACACTATTATTATTATTATTTATGCCACACAGGAAGTGCTTTGTATGCCATCATGAGTTCTTGAATGAAAAGGGAATTAATGAAATATACGTTGAGGTTATTTTATTCCAGATTCCTCCATGCAAATGAGCTCGGAGCCAATAGCTGAAATGGCCACTATCATCATCCATACCTTATTAAACCTGCATGAAAAATGGCAGTGCAGGGAGCCCCTCTAAAACGTTTAGCCTGGTGATCAGTCAGACTTGCACTTTGGCAGAATATTCTATTCTTCCCTTTTGTTTTCTTTCTTTTTAAAAATGTAGTTTGGAAACATTTCTTATACCATATTTAGACAATCGGCCCCTCTTTCTTAGGTCCCGTTTTCTAGGCCTTGCTGCATATTTTTCCCTCTCTGTGACCTAATGGAGGCTTCCGTGGAAGGAAATTTACAGACGCACATGGCATTTAGCATTCAGCAGATGTAAAATTTCCTCCTTCAGGAATGAAGCTTCATGGTGGGTGCTGTTGGATGCAGCCCTGGCCAGCAGGAGTGAAGATGGCCCTCCTATAGCATCTCACTTTAGGAGCCACAGGAATATCTGTGATAAAAGTTTTGGGGTGTAGAGAGGTTTTGATCTCCACTGAGTCACCCCTAAGAAAGCGCCAGAATCTTTACATTGGCTTTCTGCTAACTCGCGCAATCCAAAGATTTTGCCCAAGGCGCCTGCCTGGGAATGATCTAACTCGGGTAGGCAACCCAAAACACTAAAAGCGCCACTTGGACCGTTTCCCACCAAAAACAAAACACGGGGATGCTGCAACAGTTGTAAGAATGAAAAACGGTCATAGGTCACGTTTTTCATGGCCATTGTAACTTCAAACGGTCACTAAACAAATAGTTGTAAGACGAAGATGACCTGTATCTCCTGACTAGATGTGGATGGGGACCAATATGGTAGCCTGCTTCCAGGTTTGTACCATATTTTATTATTCTATTTACAGGATGAAGTTGGCAATCATTTAGGGCAGGGGTGTCAAACTCAATTTCATTGAAGGCCGCATCAGCATTGTGGTTGCCCTTGGGGGGGCAGGGTGGGTGCGGCCTACTAGGTGAGCATGGATGGAGTGGGTGTGATCAGCTCTACATCATTCACATAAAGGGTGACTGGGGGGGCCTGGGCAAGAGTGGGACAGATCTGAGAATCTTTGGCAGAAAGGGGAGGGACCAGGGCAGAGCCCATCAAGCCGGATATGTGAAATAGGCGAGGGCCATTTGCTGGCCACTTCCAGGCGATGGTGCATTTCTTCATTCCTCACAAAGGGTGACACCTCCCCAGCATGCACCCGGGGGTGGGACCGACGCGGCAGGGGCTGGTTCTTTGCTGTTTCCAGGATGGCTTTGCGGGCCACATGAAACCACTTCGCGGGCTGCATCCGGCCCTCAGGCCTTGTGTTTGACATGTCTGATTTAGGGGCTCCACATGCAAACAAGTACACCACAGAATACTTCTTGGTATGATAGAGAAATATGAGATAGATGATAGCAGCAGCACCAGATGGAATGGTAACTGGCTGACCAGCAGCACTCAACATGTCATCTTCAATGGAACTAAATATATGTGGAGGGAAGCATGCAGTGGAGTACCCCAAGGCTCTCTCTTAGGCCTAGTACTCTTCAATACCTTCATAAATGATTAAGATGAAGGGAGAGAAGGGGGGAATAGCTAAACCTGGAACACTGGGCCCTTTAGAGCAAAATGCAATTTAGTGGTGAAAAAAAATGAGGTTTTACACTTAGGCATGAAAAACGAAATGTGCATCTATAGAAGAGGTTGGATATATCCCAACAGCAGTAACTGTGAGAGGGGTCTATGATTCCCAGTGCACAATCACTTAAGTATGAGCTGGCAATGCGATGTAGCTGCAGAAAAAGTGAGCATCACCAGAAGGATAGTATCAAGATCACATGAAGTGTTAGTAATTAATTACTGCTGCACTTAAAATACTGCATCCAGGTTTGGTCATGATACAAAAAGAGATGTTGAGACTAGAAAGAGTGCAGAAAAGAGCAACAAAGATATTTAGCGTACTGGATTCAAACATCGGATGAGCGGTTGGAGGAACTGGATATGTCTAATTTAATTCAGAGAAGGACTAAGGGTGGCCTGATAGTTTTTCGGTATTTGAGGGGCTGACACATTAGGAGGGGGTTAACCTTTTCCCTAAAGTGTCTGAGCGCAGTAAAAGAAGTAATAGAAGAGAGACTTATAAAAAACAGATCTAACCTAGAATTAAGGGGAAGGTTCCTGTCTGTGAAACCAATTAATCAGTTGAACAGCTTCCCTCTAAAAATTGTGAGTGCTCCATTAGTGGAAGGGTTTAAGAGGAGACTGGACAGCCATTTGTCCAGAATGGTGTAAGTAAGGTCTTTGCTTGGAGAGTTACAACTCTTAGTGTGTATTTCTGTTTGAACTTCATACACTTCTAGGGCTCAGCATTGAGCTAATCTTTGTAAACTAAGTAGCATCACTTTTCACTGTTTCACTAGGCCAGGGGTCGGTAACCTTAAATGATCTAAACAGAATTTCTTTGAAAATGCTAATAAACCAGGGATATGGCTTGCATATAGATTAAAAAAAGAAAGAGAAAAAAGATTAATAAGTAAGCTATGGGACTCAGAGGATGAGCTACATTGCCATAATGATTTAATGAAAAAAATTACAAAGGCTTATTATGAGACACTTTATAAGGCGGATATGGTTTCTAAAGAGGCAATCCAGGCTTACTTAAAAGAAGCAAACCTCCCAAAGGTTCCTGAGAATACGCGGCAGAGGCTGAACGAGAATATATCAATGATGGAGATTACAGAGGCAATAAAAAAGCAAAAGAAAGATAAAACACCAGGACCTGATGGACTTCCTGCAGAATTTTATGTAGCGTTACAAGATATTATAACTCCAACTTTGAAAGACTTATGTAATGAAGTCTTCATACAGACAAAAATACCAGACTCATGGATTGAAGCTAATATCACTTTGATACCTAAAGAAGATACTGATCATACACTAATTAAAAATTATAGACCAATATCGCTACTAAATGTGGATTATAAAATCTTTGCTGCAATAATGGCAGAAAGAATGAAAACCTTTTGACTGAATTTATTCACTCAGACCAAAATGGTTTCCTACCAAAAAGACAGATAAAGAACAACTTTAGGATTATTTTAAACGTCTTGGAATATTATGAAATCCATCCAGGGAACTAGATGGCACTTATATTTCTTGATGCACAAAAAGCCTTTGATAATTTAAATTAGCAATTTATGTTTCAACAACTTCAAGAAATGGACTTTGGTGAGAATTTTAACAAAGCAATTCAAGCAATTTATAAGAAACAAACAGCAAGAATACTTTTAAATGGAGATTATACAAATGGATTTGAGATTTAAAAAGGCACCAGACAGGGATGTCCACTGTCTCCCCTGTTATTTATTCTTACATTAGAGGTACTGGCAAGAAATATTAGACAAGATACAGAAATTGAAGGTCTGGAGATTAAAGACCAGAAATATAAACTACAGGCCTTTGCGGATGACTTGGTTTTTATTTTA
>NW_015390956.1:14965-34348 GCF_001527695.2 Protobothrops mucrosquamatus | reverse complement strand
TTCCAACAAGCGGGACTGGCCTAGGGCAATTTTTAGAGGGGTTTTTAATCATATTTTAATTAGACAACATTTAAATATTTCTTTTTAACTAATTTTAATTTTGTAATTGTTATTGATGTATTTTTTAACTGATTGTCAGCCGCCCTGAGTCCGCAAGGAGAAGGGCGGGATATAAATTCAATAAATAAAATAAATAAATTAGATAACATTTTGTTAAAAACAGATGAGAGTTTGATTAAGAAACTCTATAAATTTCTTTTAAACTGGAAGATGGAAGAAGAACAAATGAAAGAAACAATTATAGTATGGGCAAAGAACTCTGTATATTCTATAGATTTGGAAGACTGGTATAAACTTTGGGATAAAAATATTAAGCTTACAAAAGCGGTAGCATATAAATAAAACTTATATAAGAGCACCCATGATTTCTGAAGGCAAGCTGTTCCTTTTGATAGAAGTGAATGAAAGGTCTTCAAAATTTAATATTGAAAGAAAAATTTAAAATAGAATATGCTCTACAATGGAAACTTACTGAAATAGACAAACAAGCTTAGCAAAGAAACTACAAAGGGGAATGAGGAGGGATGTGGCGTCCGGGACAGGGTTGTATAAAGAAGGAATAGTTTGGATTGGAACTTTGGAGAGAACCAAGCTTTGATAGCTTCTCTCCTCGCTTATAGCAATAAATGAAATAAAAGGCCTTCACTGTGCCTTGGCTGCTTATTGGTCAGGTGAGCTTGCCTCTGGTCATAAAGGAAAGTAGCCAGGAGCATATAACACTCTGGTTAATTGTCTGCTGAAGTAATTAGAGACCAGTCATTTCAGGGTGCAAGGATGTCTGACTGCTTTTCGCAGTGTTTATTGCTTTTTATACAATTATTCCAAGCAGCAAAATGTAACATAGAAACAACTTAGCAACAGAATTTTATTGGTGGATTCTCCTTGTCAATCCTTAAGAATATCAGCTAGGGGCACCAGCAAGGGGCAGTTTTCTGCAACATCCTGTTGGTGTGAACTAGATATCATGTAAACTAGGTGAAATCATGTACCAGCCAGGGGTAGTTTCCTAAATCATTATGGCGATATGAACGGGGTGAGATCATGTATTTGAGCTGAGGCAGAGTGCTGCACATGAACTTTACATGACCTCTATCCCTACATCTCACTCTTTTTTGTTTTGTTAGACGAAACATCGTCGTAAGAGGGGTTAGTAAAAGGATCATAATCAGGAGAGGAACATCCTTGCAGTTGTTTATATAGGGCAAAAACCTGACCCTGAGGCAATGTGGGAGGGGGTTTGGGGTGAAAAACTGTAATACATATGTTGCAAAAGGAGGGAACACATTGAACAAAGCAGCATCCACTAATCAAAATAGCACAAATAATGATGAAATAACATAGGACATTTCCCAATAATCCTGTGGGCAACCAAGCCCAAAGGCTTTCCCACCAAGATCCCAAAGTATCCATTTTCAAATCAGAGGCCAAATTGTGTAAAATATTGATCTGGTGCTGGATGGTTCGTGACTCATCTGAAATATTAAAACAACACATTCCTTCAAAACTTTCACAACCTAAATGCTGGCGCAAAAGCAAATAATCAATAGCAGCACAATTTTGTAAGATAGCCTTTCTCAAATCTTGCAGCTCATGGTTAATTGCTGAAATAGCTGAAGAAGTAACATTAATTGTTTTTGCTAAATTACACGCAACAGCCTTAATATTAAGGTGAGCGCGAACAGCAAGTCCTGGAACACCCACTAGAGACACAGCCAGCGCTACATATTCTGCTTTATTAGGTAAGGCTGTCTCTGAGTCACAAGTGCTATCTAGAGTGACCCCACGCCGAGAACGGTTTGAGTGAAATTGTTGTTTAGAAAGCAAAACAGGAATCAGCCAGCTGAGGCAACACTGCACTTCACTAATATCAGCAGGAATATAATTAAAGGTTTATTGACCACATGTAAAAAACCATCCTGGCGGTAGCCAAACATGGGCAAAATTAAAGGAAGTCTCTTCAAAAGCTGTGCAGTTTAAAGTAGGTGAGTTAATACGAAGACAGTGAGGTTTTTTACTTGAAGAAGTACAATTAACTACTTTAACACATGTTATATTTACAGGGATTGCTACTATCGGGGTGTGCAAAGCAATAGCAGGACTACTGGTATGCTGGCTGGGAAAATGTGGGGATCAAAATCTGGAGCACAACAAAGAAGGCTGAAACTCCCATATGTTGGATTTTCATAATCAATATACAAAAAACACCATACAAAACCCTGTTTGAGGAATTCCACAAGTTCTATGAAAGGAAACATCCAGAAACGTCTGCTGATAATTAGAAACAGGTCATTAGCCTTTATCAAGCTAACAATTTCCATTTTTTTCTCTCCGCACCTACAAGTCTAATCCTAAAATGTGTTGACTAAAAAGAATCAGGTCAGAATTCGAGTAGCCAATCTCTCACCTACACTCCCATGGGGAATCAGAAATGAAATTCAAGCCTTCTCTAAACTCATCAATGTTTGCCTCATGTGCACTTCCTTCTGTGCTGCCACAAAATAGGTATAAAATTAGGCACATTGTGTGATGACCCATTAATGACCCTCATGATTTAAAACTGTAATTTCAGGCTAAATTACAGTTGTAAATCGAGGATTACCAGGAGTACCAACAGTTTCCCCCAACAGTGAGGTAGCCAGTGTTGTTGAATGACTTGCACATTCATTTAACGGCTGCATCAGGAACAGGGACAGTTAAGCAAAGCAGGCTCCCAACCATAATTGGTAGGTGCCATTACAGTTTTATCCCAAGGACTAACTCTACACNCAGGCTAAATTACAGTTGTAAATCGAGGATTACCAGGAGTACCAACAGTTTCCCCCAACAGTGAGGTAGCCAGTGTTGTTGAATGACTTGCACATTCATTTAACGGCTGCATCAGGAACAGGGACAGTTAAGCAAAGCAGGCTCCCAACCATAATTGGTAGGTGCCATTACAGTTTTATCCCAAGGACTAACTCTACACTAGCCAGGGAATTTCACAACTTTTGCAAACAGAAACATCCAGAAACTACTGCTGATAATCAGAAATAGGTAGTAAGTCTATACTGAACGAACATTTTCCAGATTTTTCTCTCCACCTACAGGTATAATTCTGAGATCTGTTGACTAAAAAGAATCAGGCCAGAATTGAAGTAGTCAATTTCTTACCTATACTCTAAATGGGAAATCAGAAATGAAATTCAAGATTTCTCTAAACTCATCGTTTGCTTCATCTGCACTTCCTTGTGTGTAATAAGAGATGATTTACATCTGAAGAATCGTTCACAGATTGGACATTTCAAATGTTTCTCCTCTCTATGATACATGATGTATAAGGTTAGAACTAATACTGAAATCCTTTCCAAAATCTGGATACTGTTAAGGTTTCTCTCCTGTATGTGTCCTCTGGTGTTTTACAAGCAGAAAAGCGTAACCGAAACTTTTCCCACACTCTAAACACTCATGAAGTTTCTCTCCTGTATGAGTCCTCTGGTGTATCAGCAGGTGGGAATTCTGACTGAAACTTTTCCCACAATCAGGACATTCAAAGGGTTTCTCTCCTGTGTGAGTCCTCTTGTGTATCACCAGGCTGGAATTTTGACTGAAACCCTTCCCACATTCAGGACATTCAAAGGGTTTCTCTCCTGTGTGAGTTATCTGGTGTCACCAGGCTGGAACTGTGGTTGTAACATTTCCCACAATCAGGACATTCAAAGGGTTTCTCTCCTGTGTGAGTCCTCTTATGTATCACCAGGTTGGAATTCTGACTGAAACTTTTCCCACATTCAGGACATTCAAAGGGTTTCTCACCTGTGTGAATTCTCTGGTGTCTCACCAGGTGGGAATTTACAATAAAACATTTCCCACAAAGTGGACACTTATATGGTTTCTCTCCTGTGTGAGTCCTCTGGTGTATCACCAGATTGGAATTCTGACCGAAACTTTTCCCACATTCAGGACATTCAAAGTGTTTCTCACCTGTGTGAGTTCTCTGGTGTGTCACAAGACTGAAATGTTGAGTAAAATGTTTCCCACAAACAGGACATTCAAAGGGTTTCTCTCCTGTGTGAATCCTCTGGTGGATCACCAGGCTGGAATACTGACTGAAACGTTTCCCACAATAAGGACATTCAAAGGGTTTCTCTCCTGTGTGAGTCCTCTGGTGCATCACCAGGCTGTAATACTGACTGAAGCGTTTCCCACAATAAGGACATTCAAAGGGTTTCTCTCCTGTGTGAGTCCTCTGATGTGTCACCAGGTGGGAATTCTGACTGAAACGTTTCCCACAATCAGGACATTCAAAGGGTTTCTCTCCTGTGTGAGTCCTCTGATGTGTCACCAGGTGGGAATTCTGACTGAAACTTTTCCCACAATCAGGACATTCAAAAGGTTTCTCTCCTGTGTGAGTCCTCTGGTGTATCACCAGGTTGCAATTGTGTATGAAAGATTTCCCACAATCCGAACATTCAAAGGGTTTTTCTCCCATGTGAGTCCTCTGGTGGTTCACCAGGCTGGAATTCTCACTGAAACTTTTCCCACACTGTGGACACTCAAATGGTTTCTCTCCTGTGTGAGTCCTCTGGTGTCTCACCAGGTGGGAATATACAATGAAACTTTCCCCACACAGTGGACACTCATACGGTTTCTCTCCTATGTGAATCCTCTGGTGGTTTACCAGGTGACAACCTTTCTTGAAACCTTTCCCACAATCAGGACATTCAAAGGGTTTCTCTCCTGTGTGAGTCCTCTGGTGTATCACCAGGTTGGAATTCTGATTGAAACTTTTCCCACAATCAGGACATTCAAAGGGTTTCTCTCCTGTGTGAGTCCTCTGGTGTACCACCAGGTTGGAATTCTGATTGAAACTTTTCCCACAATCAGGACATTCAAAGGGTTTCTCTCCTGTGTGAGTCCTCTGGTGTACCACCAGTTTGGAACTGCAACTGAAACCTTTCCCACACTCAGGACATTCAAAGGGTTTCTCTCCGGTGTGAGACATCTGGTGTTTCACCAGGTAGTAATTTACAGCGAAACTTTTTTCACAAACTGGACACTCCTATGGTTTCTCTCCTGTGTGAATTACTTTGCTTGGTAAAGCAGTTACCAGATTGGGAGCATTTATAGGGCATCTGTCCTGTGTGGATCCTTTTATGAACCAGAAGGGAGATATTCTGACCAAATATTTTGTTACATTAGTAGCATTTGTATGCCTTTTTTCCAGTTTGGATCCTCTTGTATGTAATCACCTATGCTTTTGCAATCTGTGCTTTATACCACAATAGTGACATCTGTGGACCTTTTCCACCACTGATATTCTGGAGGAAGTAAAAAATGTGTGTGGTCCCTTGTTTAGTGGTGCTTTGATTTCACCTACTGTTTTCTTCCTCCCATTGGGAGTTCTGCATTGCTGTCTGCCCTATTTGAGTATCCAATTGACCTTTTCTTCCCCACTGACTTCCAGATATTTCCCTCTTTTTTTGGACGGAAAAATGATCCCCTCCACCTTGTCATGTAACGTATTCTTCTGTTCCGCATACTCTACTTTTTGCAGCTTGAAATCTCTTCTTGATTTTCTCTTGCCTTTCGCCTGCTCGGATGGGACAATTGTGTAATTTTCTGAAGGAAATGGAAAATATTTGGATTTCTGGCTTGATTTGCTTTCCTTTTCAAAAGATATTCTCACTTCTCCAGAGTGCTCTTATTGCCATCCTCTTTGTCTACAAGATTCAAAGAAAAGTGTAAGTTCAATTGTTTATATACAATGCTTGCAGATGTGAAAAAAAGGAAAAAATATACATTACATTTAAAAAGCAAACATGCCACAACGCTAACCTCTTACAATAATTATGATTCATCGGACATTCCAGAGATCCAACTTTAAATATCCGTTCAATCATGAAATTCCCTTGACTTGCATCAACCATAAACTAAGCGCTGCTATGGGTTATCATAAAATATATCTGGAAGTCTGTGGTATAGATTATACAATTGCAGATATATGGAAAGAGTAATATAAATACACATACCTATAATTATATCTATGTGGAAAATTCATGTTTTCAGCCTGAAAAAGAAAAAAACATTACTGTCAAACCTTCTGAGCTAATTTCTAGAGGTGTGGGGACTTTAACTGATGAAATGATGCCTGATGACTCTGCAAGATCTGACCATGGGAGTCCTCGGCTACAAATAAGGGCAAAAACTACTCTCCACAATCCCTCTGCTGACATCCCAATTGAGGTACTCCTCACACAATGACTGCCATTGGGACTGGCATCTGTGTCATTAAGCGGCCCGATCATTAAGCATGATAATGCCAACTTATATCTGTTCCTCTGGACTTGCTAAGCAAATCACCATGGGTTTTTAAAGGCAATTTCACATGACTGTGGCTTGCAATTTCCTGCCGGTATACCCATTGATTTTGTTTGTAAGAAGCTAGCTGGGAAGGTCACAGATGGGGATCATGAATGTTGGATACTGCAGCCACAGTTGTAACACTTTCCTTGAGGCTTGCTGCCTTGTGACAAAGCAGCTGCCAATAAATTGGTTTGATAAGAGGCAGTTCCTATATCTTGACATGCTCTAATCATATCTGCCAATTCAGGATTTTTTCCCAAACCGATAATTGCCCTTTGACATTCAGAAGTAGTGTTGTCTTTTGCCAACCTCATCAGCAACTCCTGCTGAGCTTCAGGATTGTCTATCTGCCGCCGTAAAGCATCCTGTAGTCTATTAATAAAATCAGGATACGGCTCAGTAGCCTTCTGCCTGATATTAGAGAAGGCTTGATGAGGCTTGCCAGAAACAGGCACTTTTCCGAAGGCTCTATACTGGCACATTCAGAAGAAATCTGTAAAGTGGCAGCCGGTAGAACAACCCGTGCATCAACTGGGGCAAAGGGACCAGAACCATACAATTGATCAGGAATAATGACCCCCCCCCCCGAGTTAAGAGCATGCACAGCACATTGATGTTTAAACTCGCTGTCCCAAACTACATATTGCGCTGGAGTAAGCAACATGCGAAAGGTAGTTTTCCAATCTTCAGGTACTAAGATATGATTTCTCATAGTGGCTTCCAACATTCCCTGCACATAAGTACTTCCCAGTACTCTAATTCCTTTTCTAAGTTCTGTTAAAATTGCATAGGACAAAGGGCGATATTCCACTATTTGAGCTCTATTCTGATTTACTTGTCCCGTGGCGTGTACTGGACAAACAGAAAGCATATCAGCAATTTCTTCTATATTCCCCCCCCCTTTTTTTTTCTAATTGTTCCTCTAATATTTTCCTTATGGGGGTGTACGATGGCCGTAAGGAGGCAAAAGAATTAGCCTCTTCAGAAGGAGCTGAAGATCCAATTGGAGATGCTTTTGGGGTGACAATTTTTATCTGGTCATAATCAGGCAGGGGGCTTGTAGTTAATTGTTGCCCTGCCAAAGCATCAGAGCCAAATTTTTCCACTGCTTGACGGCACTGATACCATCGATGTAATATCTGTACTGGAGCCCGGGGTTCAAGATGTAAAGTATGCGCTGTCTTTACCCAATCCTGTAAACGGAACGCCCCGTGCTCAGGATACCAGGGGCAATGTTTCCCTACCTCCTCCACCAGCTTCCTTTTATCTGCCTCAGGCACTGTCACACCTGATTTATGTAACAGGAATCAGAGTTCCTGAACATGTTTATGCTAGTGCTGAGATAGATTGCAACCCATACTTACCACTGAGAAATCACAAATGAAATTCAAGATGTCTCTAAACTCATCATTGTTTGCTTCATGTGCACTTCCTTGTGTGCAATAAGAGATGATTTACACCTGAAGAATTGTTCAGAGATTGGACATTTCAAATGTTTCTCCCCTGTATGATACATGATGTATAAGGTTAGACCTAATACTGAAATCTTTTCCAAAATCTGGATACTTTTACGGTTTTTCTCCTGCATGCGTCCTCTGGTGTTTTACAAGCAGAGAAGTGTAACAGAAACTTTTCCCACACTCTCGACACTCATGCAGTTTCTCTCCTGTGTGAGTCCTCTGATGTCTCACCAGGAGGGAATTCTTAGTGAACCTTTTCCCACATTCAGGACATTCAAAGGGTTTCTCTCCTGTGTGAGTCCTATGGTGTATCACCAGGTTGGAATTCTGACTGAAACTTTTCCCACATTCAGGACATTCAAAGGGTTTCTCGCCTGTGTGAGTTCTCTGGTGTCTCACCAGGTGGGAATTTACAATAAAACTTTTCCCACAAAGTGGACACTTATATGGTTTCTCTCCTGTGTGAGTCCTCTGGTGTATCACCAGATTGGAATTCTGACTGAAACTTTTCCCACATTCAGGACATTCAAAGTGTTTCTCACCTGTGTGAGTTCTCTGGTGTGTCAGAAGACTGAAAGTTTGAGTAAAATGTTTCCCATAAATAGGACATTCAAAGGGTTTCTCTCCTGTGTGAATCCTCTGGTGGTTTACCAGGTGGGAATTCTGACTGAAACGTTTCCCACAATCAGGACATTCAAAGGGTTTCTCTCCTGTATGAGTCCTCTGATGTTTCACCAGGTGGGAATTCTGACTGAAACGTTTCCCACAATCAGGACATTCAAAGGGTTTCTCTCCTGTGTGAGTCCTCTGGTGGTTCACCAGGCTGGAATTCTGACTGAAACTTTTCCCACACTGTGGACACTGAAATGGTTTCTCTCCTGTGTGAGTCATCTGGTGTCTCACCAGGTGGGAATATACAATGAAACTTTTCCCACAAAGTGGACACTCATACGGTTTCTCTCCTATGTGAATCCTCTGATGGTTTACCAGGTGACAACCTTTCTTGAAACCTTTCCCACAATCAGGACATTCAAAGGGTTTCTCTCCTGTGTGAATCCTCTGGTGGTTGACCAGGTGACAACCTTTCTTGAAACCTTTCCCACAATCAGGACATTCAAAGGGTTTCTCTCCTGTGTGAATCCTCTGATGTGTCACCAGGTGGGAATTCTGATTGAAACATTTCCCACAATCCGAACATTCAAAGGGTTTCTCTCCTGTGTGAGTCCTCTGGTGTACTACCAGTTTGGAACTGTGAGTGAAACTTTTCCCACATTCAGGACATTCAAAGTGTTTCTCTCTGGTGTGAGTTTTCTGGTGTATCACCAGGCTGGAATTCCGAGTGAAAGATTTCCCACAATCCGAACATTCAAAGGGTTTCTCTCCGGTGTGAGACATCTGGTGTTTCACCAGGTAGTAATTTACAGCGAAACGTTTCTCACAAACTGGACACGCATATGGTTTCTCTCCTGTGTGAATTACTTTGCTTGGTAAAGCATTTACTATACTGGGAGTACTTATAGGGCATCTGTCCTGTGTGGGTCCTTTTATAAACCAGAAGGGATATATTCTGACCAAAGATTTTGTTACATTAGTAGCATTTGTATGCCTTTTTCCCAGTTTGGATCCTCTTGTATGTAATCACCTATGCTTTTGCAATTTGTGCTTTATACCACAATAGTGACATCTGTGGACCTTTTCCACCACTGATATTCTGGAGGAAGTAAAAAATGTGTGTGGTCCCTTGTTTAGTGGTGCTTTGATTTCACCTACTGTTTTCTTCCTCCCATTGGAGTTCTGCATTACTGTCTGCCCTATTTGAGTATCCAATTGACCTTTTCTTCCCCACTGACTTCCAGATACTTCCCCCTTTTTCTGAACGGAAAAATGATCCCCTTCACCTTGTCATATAATGTATTCTTCTGTTCTGCATACTCTACTATTTCCAGCTTGAAATTTCTTCTTAATTTTCTCTTGCCTTTCGCCTGCTGGGAGAATTGTGTAATTTTCTGAAGACAATGGAAAATATTTTGATTTCTGGCTTGATTTGCTTTCCTTTTCAAAAGTTATTCTCACTTCTCCAGAGTGCTCTTATTGCCATCCTCTTTGTCTACAAGATTCAAAGAAAAGTGTAAGTTTAATTGTTTATACATTGCTTGCAGATGTGAAAAAAAGGAAAAAATATACATTACATTTAAAAAGCAAACATACCACAACGCTAACCTCTTACAATAATTATGATTCATCAGACATTCCAGAGATCCAACTTCAAATATCCATTCAATCATGAAATTCCCCATTGGCCCCATTGGCCAAGCCCACCTGGACGCCTCTCGGGTCTCCCTCACCCGCCTTCCAGACGCCCCTGGCCTCCTCCTAGCAGGGTCCCCGCCCTCGTCTCCAGCCACGCTCCCTCTGAGCCCAGAGCTGCCCCGTCCTCTTCTCCTCCCTCCCCTCCAGGCACTGGGAGGCTGATCCTCCCCAGCAGCCACAGGGGAACGTGGGGACGGCGGTGCTCAACCTTCCAGGAAACGCCAGGAGCCCCCATGGTGGGAGCCGGGCTGCGCCAAGAGGAGGGGCTGCGGGGCAGGAGGGGGGCTGTTCCTCTGCAGGTCTTAAGCGAGTCGCTCTGGGTCGTGGAAGGCAATTTCACGTGACTGCGACTTCTCCTCCGACCCGCCCTCGACTCACCTTCCAGCTGCTGCTTCGACCCTGGGAAGAGCACAAAAGGCTCTCCGCACGCCTCCTTCCTCCCCTGAGCGATCCGGAAGAGGAAGTTGCAACCATCGAGTACTGCATTGCTAGAAAGGATGGGAGGCGAGGAGAAGATCAGAGCAACTTCCTCTTCCGGATCGCTCAGGGGAGGAAGGAGGCGTGCATGGAGGCTTTTGTGCTCTTCCCAGGGTCGAAGCAGCAGCTTGAAGGCGAGTCGAGGGCGGGTCGGAGGAGAAACCGGGAGCAAGTCGGGCTGATCGGTTTGGACGTTGCCAACCGCTGTACATCCGTGACGGTCGCAGCATCCCACCCTCGTGGATCCCCGTTTGTGATTTTCCCAGCCAGCTTCTCCTAAGCAAAATCCCTGGAGAGGCTGCCAAGAAGCTGCAAGTCGCAGTCACGTGAACAGGAACAGACCCCCCTCCTGCCACGCAGCCCCACCTCTTGGCGCAGCCCGGCTCCCAGCGTTTTCAATTTAAATATTTAGTTCTTTTAAGGCAGTGGTTCTCAACCTTCCTAATGCCGCGACCCTTTAATACAGTTCCTCATGTTGTGGTGACCCCCAACCCGTAAAATTTGTCCTTGACTTACAACAGTTTGTTTAGTGACTGTTCAAAGTTACAACGGCACTGAAAAAAGTGACATGACCATTTTTCACACTTTCTCTTTCTCTCCCTCTCTTCCTCCCTCCCTCTCTGATCGGGAATCGATTTGGAGGTGGGGAGGGGAGTTGCCAAGGACTATCTGTGCAACCGTGAAGTGGCCACCTTTGGAAGTACCAACGCTGCTTCACCCAGGCTCGAGCCAGGCAGAGCAGGCGATGGGAGAAGAGCGAGCCGTTCGCCTTCCCGGCAGCCGGGACTCCGGCACGCCTTCCCAGCCAGCGGGGCCTATGGTAGCGCTGGGATCGCGCGGCTCCCTGGGAAAGGAACTTCCTGTCACACTTCTCGGGGTGGGGAACCCGAGCACAGAGTTAATCAGGAGCCCCGCAAAGGGGCAAGCCTGCATGAAGAGCCATGCCCTTTCTGTGGGGGAGGGACACGATGAGGGAGCCAACCAATCGCGGGATGAAGATGCAGCCAGCCGCCGGAAATGCCATGCAGGAAAAACAGCTGACAGCAGCCTCTCGGGCGGCGTGCGTGACTCCGGCGCACCCTAGGACTGCCCGCCAGCGCCTGGTTAGAGCAGGTGGCCGGCGCTCCATTGTGGCCGGCTCCGGCGGGGATTCCCTGGCATCATGGGACATGGCACGGCAACGTCACCAATGGGCGGGGCATCTCGAGGCAGCCGGCGCCTGGTTGAAGCAACTGGCTGGCGCTCTGTTGTAGCCGGCTCTGGTGGCGGCGGCAGGGATCCCCCACAGCTTGTGGCTTCTGCTGCAGTGCCCAGATCGGTTTCCCACTGTGCGGGCGTTGGAATGTTTGATTGGTACCGGAGCTCAATGAGCCCAGAGCAAGGGAGCAGACACCCCCGCCCACGGCTGTACCCCGAGTCACCATCAGATGCCTATCACGGGCAGCCAGCCTGAGCCAACAAGGCGCCGGCGATCGCCTCGAGCCGCCGCTGCGGCCCGATGAGACCGCGCTGCGCCCGACAGGCAGCGCGTAGTGGCCAATGAGTGCTGGGCGGGGGTGGCTACTGAGTGTGCGGCACCATTGTGGCCACTTCGATCGGTATCGGGAGTGGGGAGCGGAGAGCTGAGCTCTGCGAGCCTGGAGCAAGGGAGCAGCCGTTCGGTGCGATGGCAGGCAGGTCGAGGCCCTCCTGGGCGGCCATGGCAAGCGACGGCGCAGGCCGACCACCAGCTGGGCCACCAGCTGGCCCAGCCCAAGGGAGGTAAGCCATCCGCCGGGCCCCACGCGCGCCAGCTACCCTCCCAGCACCCGCCGCTGCCCCGCTAGCCTCACCTTGGCCACTGCCAGTTCGGTGCAGCGGCAGGCAGGCCCAGGCGCTCCTGGGCGGCCCTCCCACCCCTGGCCCTCTTTTACTTACATTTAGTAGTTGCTCAGCAGGAAGGGGTGGAAACTTCCAGAAAGCTCACCTTAGCTGCAGACAACCTGCAACAACGTTTGCCGACTGGGACTTTTGGCGAGCTCAGGAGGGCACAGACAGCCTGGACAATTCCTATTGGCTTTTGAAAGCCAATAGAATTAGACTCTATTCAAGAGGGTCTATTCTATTGGCGTTCGAAAGCCAATAGAATCTATTGGCTTTCGAACATCAATAGAATAGACTCTCTTGAATAGAGTCTATTCTATTGGCTTTGAAAAGCCAATAGAATAAGAGGGAGTAGCACAGCTCATGAAAATGGGGAAAAAACCCCCCAAAAAACTGCCAGACTGCGTCTCATACGGATTCTATGAGGAAAAACTCCAGGACTTTGGCGACCCCTGTGAAATGGTCGTTCGACCCCAAAAGGGGTCGCGACCACAGGTTGAGAATCGCTGTTTCCAGGTCTGAATAACCTATCTTAAAAAAGAAGCTTTCCACTGTTTTTTACAAACAGCTTTCGAAAGACATCAAGGGGGTTGTGTGATAATATTCAGAAAGAAAACAAAATTTCAAGTCTAGGGACAGGCCTGGGAGCTCTAATAACTGCCTGCAGGGCATTTGGGGGAACAGAGACTGGTCTGCAGAAGAGCCAGTTTATTGGTTGGGCTGCAGAGGCTTCAGTTGTTGGACTAAAATGCCGCACGGAGAGTTTGTGTTTAGATGATGGCACTCTTTCAAAATTGGAGAGGCTGTCACATAGAAGAGGGGATTGACCTGTGTGCCAAAGTGTCATAGAGCAGAACAAGAGGTAACAGATGCAGACTTATAAAAAAGAAATCCAAGCTAGAATTAGGAGAAAGTTCCTGTCAGTGAGAACAATTAATGAAACAGCTTGCCTCCAGACATTGTGGGTGTTTCATCACTGGAGGTTTTTAAGAAGAGATTGGACAGCCACTTGTCCAGAATGATACAGGTTTCCTACCTAAGCAGGGGATTGGACTAGAAGACCTCCGAGGTCCCTTTCAACTCTCATTATTCTCTTGTGGACCTGCTGTTTTCTTGGCACCAATATCAGACTGAAACTGCCACTATTTTATCGTGGATTTTTATTTTTTTACTTCTATTTATGGCTAACAAGCACGGTATTTCCTATTGGCGCCCCATACTTGTATTAACGAGGTTCAACTGTGCTTAAGCCAGCACTTATGAAAGAATAGCTATGGAAGACCTTTCAGGATGTTCAGTTGTATAAGTAGTCCTCATTTACCACTTCTTCATTGGGCCTATTATGAAAATGCAGGAAAAGGGAATTGCACCAATTTGGATGTTGCCAATTCATGCACATTTATGGTGGCTGCAGTATCCCACATTCATGATCCCCATCTGTAACCTTCCCAGCTAGCTTCTTACAAGCAAAATCAGTGGGTATACCGGCAGCAAATTGCAAGCCACAGTCATGTGAAATTCCCTTTAACGACCCATGGNTTGGGATGTCAGCAGAGGGATTGTGGAGAGTAGTTTTTCCCCTTATTTGTAGCGGAGGACTCCCATGGGCAAACCTTGTCCGATGAATCATACTTAATGTAAGAGGTTAGCATTGTGGCATGTTTGCTTTTTAAATGTAATGTATATTTTTTCCTTGTTTTTCACATCTTCAAGCATTGTATAAACAATTAAACTTACAGTTTTCTTTGAATCTTGTAGAGAAAGAGGATGGCAATAAGAGCACTCTGGAGAAGTGAGAATAATTTTTGAAAAGGAAAGCAAATCCAGCCAGAAATCAAAATATTTTCCATTTCCTTCAGAAAATTACACAATTCTCCCAGCAGGCGAAAGGCAAGAGAAAATTAAGAGATTTCAAGCTGGAAATAGTAAAGTAACACAAGCACAGGTTACATGACATTTTTCACTTCCTCCAGCATATCAGTGAATTGCAAAAGCATAGGTGATTACATACAAGAGGATCCAAACTGGAAAAAAGACATACAAATGCGACTAATGTAACAAAATCTTTGGTCAGAATTTCTCCCTTCTGGTTCGTAAAAGGACCCACACAGGACAGATGCCCTATAAGTGCTCCCAATGTGGTAAATACTTTACCAAGCAAAGTAATTCACACAGGAGAGAAACCATAGGAGTCTCCAGTTTGTGAGAAACGTTTTGCTGTAAATTACTACCTGATGAAACACCAGATGTCTCACACTGGAGAGAAACCCTTTTCTCCTGTGTGAATCCTTTGGTGTATCACAAGCTTAGAACGGGAACTGAAAGATTTCCCACACTCAGGACATTCAAAGGGTTTCTCTCCTGTGTGAGTCCTCTGATGTATCACCAGGCTGGAATTGTGTCTGAAAGATTTCCCACACTCAGGACATTCAAAGGGTTTCTCTCCTGTGTGAGTCCTCTGATGTATCACCAGGCTGGAACTGCAACTGAAACCTTTCCCACACTCAGGACATTCAAGGGGTTTCTCTCCTGTGTGAGACCTCTGATGTGTCATCGGGCTGTAATTCTGAGAGAAAGATTTCCCACATTGAGGACATTCAAAGGGTTTCTCTCTTGTGTGAGTCCTCTGATGTGTCATCCGGTTATAATTCTGAGTGAAAGATTTCCCACATTGAGGACATTCAAAGGGTTTCTCTCCTGTGTGAATCCTCTGATGTCTCACCAGTTTGGAACTGCAACTGAAACCTTTCCCACAATCCGAACATTCAAAAGGTTTCTCTCCTGTGTGAGTCATCTGGTGTTTCACCAGGTAGTAATTTACAGCAAAACGTTTCTCACAAACTGGACACGCATATGGTTTCTCTCCTGTGTTAGCATTTACTACATTGGGAGCACTTATAGGGCATCTGTCCTGTGTGGGTCCTGTTATGAACCACAAGGGAGATATTGTGACCAAAGATTTTGTTACATTAGTAGCATTTGTAAGGCAATGGAAAATATTTTGCTTTCTGGCTTGATTTGCTTTCCTTTTCAAAAGTTATTCTCACTTCTCCAGAGTGCTCTTGTTGCCATCCTCTTTGTCTGTAAGATTCAAAGAAAAGTGTAAGTTTAATTGTTTATACAATGCTTGCAGATGTGAAAAAAAAAGAAAAAAATATATTGATTTTGCTTGTAAGAAGCTAGCTGGGAAGGTCACAGATGGGGATCATGAATGTGGGATATTGCAGCCACCATAAACACGCAACAATTGGCAGCATCCGAATTGGGGCAACTCCCTTTTCCTGCATTTTCATAATCATAGGCCCAGAGAAGAAGTGGTAAATGAGGACTACTTACACAACTGAACATCCTGAAAGGTCTTCCATAGCTATTCTTTCAGAAGTGCTGGCTTAAGCACAGTTGAACCTCGTCAATACAAGTATGAGGCAGCAATAGGAAATACCATGCTTGTAAAAAAATTAAAATCCCAGAAAAAAATAGTGGCAGTTTCAGTCTGATAGTGTTGCCAAAGAAACATCAGGTTCACAAGAGAATGAAAGTTGAAAGGGACGTCGGAGGTCTTCTAGTCCAATCCCCTGCTTAGGTAGGAAACCTACATCATTCAACACCCACAACGTCTGGAGGCAAGCTGTTTCATTAATTGTTCTCACTGACAGGAACTTTCTCCTAATTCTAGTCTCCATCTGTTACTTCATGTTCTGCTCTCCGACACTTTGGCGCACAGGTCAATCCCCTCTTCTATGTGACAGCCCCTCCAATTTTGAAACACAATTCATCTAAACACAAACTCTCCATGCGCCATTTTAGTCCAACAACTGAAGCCTCTGCAGCCCAATCAATAAACTGGCTCTTGTGCAGACCAGTCTCTGTTCCCCAAAATGCTCTGCAGGCAGTTACTAGAGCTCCCAGGCCTGTCCCTTGACCGGAAATTCTGTTATCTTTCTGAATATTATCACACAACCCCCTTGATCTCAGGAAGGGTTAGGTCAGTGGTTCTCAACCTTTTTAATGCCGCGACCCCCCAACCGGTCGTAAGTCGAGGACTAAACCGGTCGTAAGTCGAGGACTACCCAACCGGTCGTAAGTCGAGGACTTTGCCTCCCCGGGAGCACCGTGCATGCGTGGTTCCACCCCCTGCGCCGGCCGAGGCGTAGCTGGCAAGCAGCAGAGACGGAGCAGGCCGACCACCAGCTGGCCCAGCCCAAGGGAGGTAAGGCACCCGCCGGAAAAGGGAAAAAAATGGCGGACAGCCTTGCTTGGCAACCCCCGTGAAATGGTTGATCGACCCCAAATGGGGTCGCGACCCATAGGTGGAGAACCGCTGGGTTAGGTAAATTAGAAGAGGAATTAAAAGAGGTCAAAGAATTGATGGGGAAAAGTGAACAAAGACGGCAACAAGTAGAAGGGAAAATTGAATTAATGGATAAGAGAGTAGAGGAGATGGACAGTTGACTGACATTAACAGATAGGAACCAGGAAAAAACGATTATCTCTCTAGAGATGGATAGAGCTGATTATTACTTAAGATTCCAAAATGTTGAAGAAGAAAAGGGAGAGAATTTAGCAGACGTGATGGCGGAAATATTAACAGAAGCACTGGTGGAAAACAAGGAAAAGATAATTAATGATATAGATATCTAGAATACATACTAGATATGCAACGAGAAATAAGCTTCCCAGAGAGGTCCATATAAGGTTTACTAAAAAAGCACTAAGGGCAGATATATTACAGAAACTGAGAAATGTCACAATAAAATATAAAGGAAGAGAGATAGTGATATTAAAGCAGATTCCAAGAAGAGTGAGAGACTTGAGAAAGGAGTATCAATTTTTGGCAAAAGTCTTAATTGAAAAAGGGATAAATTTTAGATGGTTAATACCAGAAGGAGTAATGGTAAACTGGCAAGAACAGAGACACAGACTAGACACATTAGAGAAAGCAGAGCTTTTTTATGATCACTACTTTGGACACCAAGAAGAAGAAAGGCTGAGAGGGGAAAGAGGAATTAGACATCAAGGAGATCAGATAGAGAAAAAACAGGGTGAGTATAGCAAAGAACAGGAGGAAAGGGCGTTGGTAGAAGGAGCAAGGGCAAAAGAGGCAAAAGAGCAAAGAGTGATGAGAATGACGAGATCAGCTAAAACCTTAAATAAATAATCATGGAAGAAGAGATAAAAATAATCTCGATAAATATAAATGGATTAAACTCGACCATAAAAAAGAAAAGAACACTAAATAAACTGGGGAAACTAAAAATGGACATAATTTGTTTACAAGAAGTTCATATTAGGAAACAACATAAAAATTTATTACAATATCCAAAATTGGGAGAATTATACACCTCACTTGTGGACCAGAGTAAAAGAGGTGTGGCATTATATATTCAGAAAGCAATGCAAACTAAATTGATATATTCAGATGAAGAAGGACGAATTTTAATGGTAGAAGTAATTATGAACTGTAAAAAATCATTATTGGTAGCGATTTATGCTCCAAATGAAAATCAAGAGAATTTTTATCTAAAATTACATAAGAAAATAATAGAACTGGAATATAAGACACTTGAGAAAGAATTACAGAAAGATACACAAAACAAAAAGATTAAAAATTTAATGGAACTGAACAAACATAAAATGAACTTACTAGAAAATGAAGAAGTGGCAATGAAAATAAAGGCAGCTAAGCAAACCTTTTTTGAGCATGCAAATAAACCAGGGAGATGGTTGACATATAAAATTAAAAAGGAGAAAGAGAAGAGATGGATTAAATAATTGGAAGATGCTGAGGGGATTTTACAACATCGAAATGAAGAAAAGAAAAAAATAATTTGGGAATATTATGAGAACTTATACAAGCAACAAACAGTTTGAGATGATAGGATAAAACAATTCTTGGATGAAACAGAGATACCTAAAATGCCAGAGAAATTTAAAAAGTTATTAGAAGGGGAAATAACAATGATGGAATTGATAGAAGCAATCAACAGACAAAAAAATGGTAAAACACCAGGATCGGATGGACTACCAGCAGAGCTATATAAGACATTGCAGGAAGTACTAGGTAATGTAATGTTGGAACTTTATAATGAACTTCTTTCTGAAGCTAAGATACCAGATTCGTGGTCCGAAGCTCTTATTACTCTGATACCAAAGGAAGAAACGGAAGCACAGAAAATAAAGAACTACAGGCCGATTTCTCTACTGAATGTGGACTACAAAATATTTGCATCAATAATGGCAGAAAGACTTAACAAGTTTTTAAATGAATTTATACATTCGGATCAAAATGGCTTCTTACCCAAAAGACAGATTAGAGACAATATGCGAATTATATTGAATGCATTAGAATATTATGAAACACACCCCGAGAAACAGATGGCATTGGTGTTCCTGGACGCACAGAAGGCATTTGACAATGTGAACTGGCAATTCATGATAAGCCAATTACAGACTATGGATTTTGGGGAGAAATTTATAAATGTAATAAGAACAATTTATAATAAACAATCAGCCAAAGTAGTGATAAATGGAGATATGACTGAGAAGATCAACATTATGAAGGGAACAAGGCAGGGATGCCCTCTATCTCCACGGTTGTTTGTTCTGACATTAGAAGTATTAAATAGACGTATAAGACAGAATAATGACATAAAAGGGATGAAAATTAAGAAAGAAGAGTATAAGTTACAAGCATTTGCAGACGATTTAGTATTTATTTTGGAGGAACCATTAGAGACAGGACCTGTATTAATAGAACAAATAGAAAAATATGGTGAGGTAGCGGGGTTGAAAATTAATAAAGATAAAACCAAAATGTTAGTGAAAAATATTACTGAAAAACAAAAAAAAGAACTGGTGGGAAAATTAGATA
>NW_015390956.1:11402-13412 GCF_001527695.2 Protobothrops mucrosquamatus | reverse complement strand
GCCCACCTGGGCGCCTCTCGGGTCTCCCTCCCCCGCCTTCCAGACGCCCCTGGCCTCCTCCTAGCAGGGTCCCCGCCCTCGCCTCCAGCCACGCTCCCTCTGAGCCCAGAGCTCCCCCGGCCTCTTCCCCTCCCTCCCCTCCAGGCACTGGGAGGCTGATCCTCCCCCCCCAGCAGCCACAGGGGAACGTGGGGGGGGGAGCCGGGCTGCGCCCAGAGGAGGGGCTGCGGGGCAGGAGGGGGGCTGTTCCTCTGCAGGCCTTAAGCGAGGCGCTCTGGGTCGTGGAAGGCAATGTCACGTGACTGCGACTCGCAACCTCTTGCCAGCCTCTCCAGGGATTCTGCTTAGGAGAAGCTGGCTGGGAAAGGCACAAGCGGGGACCACGAGGGTGGGATGCTGCGACCGTCACGGATGTACAGCGGTGGGCAACGTCCGAACCGACCAGCCCGACTTGCTCCCGGCTTCTCCTCCGACCCGCCCTCGACTCACCTTCCAGCTGCTGCTTCGACCCTGGGAAGAGCACAAAAGCCTCCCCCCCCCCCCGCACGCCTCCTTCCTCCCCTGAGCGATCCGGAAGAGGAAGTTGCTCTGATCTCCTCCTCGCCTCCCATCCTTTCTAGCAAGTCTGCGAGAGGTTTTCGCTGATATATATGCTCTCCGGTCGTTTTCCCCTCCCGGTGACCGGCCTTTGCAACTGAGCCAAGATGAAGGGAGAGAAAGGGGGGGGGGGAGGAAATAGCCAAATCTGGAACACTGGGCCCTTTAGAGCAAAATGCAGTTCAGTGGTGAAAAAAATGAGGTTTTACACGAAGGGATGAAAAACGAAACGCGCATCTATAGAAAAGGTTGTATCCTTCTCAACAGCAGTATCTGTGAGAGGATCTAGGGCTCCCAGTGGACAATCACCTAAGTATGAGCTAGCAATGCGATGCAGCAGCAGCAGAAAAAGTGAGTGCAGTCCTGCTCTGCATGACCAGAAGGATAGTATCAAGATCACATGAAACGTTAGTAATGCATTATTGCTGCACTTAAAATACTGCATCCAGGTTTAGTCATGATACAAAAAGAGATGTTGAGACTCTAGAAAGAGGGCAGAAAAGAGTAACAAAGATATTTAGCGTAGTGGATGCTAAAACATCGGATGAGCCGTTGGAGGAACTGGATATGTCTAATTTGACGCAGAGAAGGACTAAGGGTGACCGGATAGTCTTTCGGTATTTGAGGGGCTGATGCATTAAGAGGGGGGTCAACCTATTCCCCAAAGTGCCTGAGAGCAGTAAAAGAACTAACTGAAGGGAGACTTATCAAAAAAAGATCCAACCGAGAATTAAGAGGAAAGTTCCTGTCCGTGAAACCAATTAATCACTGGAACAGCTTCCCTCTAAAAGTTCAGAGTGCTCCATCCGTGGAGGCTTTTAAGAGGAGACTGGACAGCCATTTGTCCAGAATGGGGTAAGTAAGGTCTTTGCTTGGAGAGTTACGACTCTTAGTCTGCATTTCTGTTTGAACTTCAGACACTTCTAGGGCTCAGCATGGAGCTAATCTTTGTATATTAAGCAGCGTCGTCGCTTTTCGCTGTTTCACGTGGCGCAGTTGCAAAGGACGGTCGCTGGGGGGCGGAAACGACCGGAGAGCATAGAAATCGGCGAAAACCTCTCTAGACGCCAAAGGCCGAGAAGGGACAAGCGTGACTTCCGCCCTCCTATCGCGAGATGACGGTCAGATAGGCAGCATCTGCGACTAGAAAGCGGCATCTGTGGTGGAGGGAAGAGGAGTTGCAACCATCGAGTACTGCATTGCTAGAAAGGGTGGGAGGCGAGGAGAAGGTCAGAGCAACTTCCTCTTCCGGATCGCTCAGGGGAGGAAGGAGGCGTGCGGGGGGGGGGAGGCTTTTGTGCTCTTCCCAGGGTCGAAGCAGCAGCTGGAAGGTGAGTCGAGGGCGGGTCGGAGGAGAAGCCGGGAGCAAGTCGGGCTGGTCGGTTCGGACGTTGCCCACCGCTGTACATCCGT
>NW_015390956.1:3353-10277 GCF_001527695.2 Protobothrops mucrosquamatus | reverse complement strand
GAGAGAGAGAGAGAGAGAGAGATTGAGCCAGCAGGGAGTTGCAGAGTAAGCAAACTTACAAAAAGGGGATCTCTCTCTGTCTCTCATACACATACATTTGTTTCTTCTGCCTAATTTATTAAATCAACATCTAATTTGAAATTAAAAGTTTCTGAGAAATCCAGGGTGGTTTACAAGAAAACTCTCAAAGACAGCTATTGTAAAGCATCACTAGCACTGCTTAAAACAATATTAAAATTATGTATTTTAAGAAAGAAAAATAGTAGTAATTTACTTAGTCCTGTTTGACCATAAAATGTGTTGTTGTTTTACATATGCTGGGCTGAACAGTGTGTTTGGAGTTGCCTCTAAATGGGTGAGGGTTGCACTATTCATATTTTCCTTGGGAGAAAGTTTTATAATGGGGGTGCTGTCTTTGAGAAGGCTCTGCTTGTGGCCCCTGTTCTATAAACCAAACCAGGGGGACCATCTGGTCTAAATGGATGGTAAACATAGATGATTAGGGGGCTGGAGGCTAAAACATATATGACAAATGTTTGTGGGAATTGGGTATGTCTAGCTTAGTGAAAAGGACTAGGGGTGGTGATATGATAGCAATGTTCCAATATTTGATGGGCTGCCACAGAGAAGAAAGGGTCAACCTATCTTCCAAAGCATCAGAAGGCAAATAATAGATGGAAACTAATCAAGAAGAAAACTAGCCTAGAACTAAGGACTTGTGAAAACAACTAACCAGTGAAAAGGCTTGCCTTCAGAAGCTGTGCATGCTCCATCACTGGAGGCTTTTAGTAGAGATTGGATATTCCATTGTCTGGAATGGTATATGTCCCCTGCTTGAGCAGGAGCTTGGACTAAAGACCTCAAAGGTCTCTTCCAACTCTTATTCTTTGAGATAAGTGCTGCCAACCTCTCCCCCTTTCCTCGTCCCTTCCTGGGCACAGAGAGAAGGAGGGGAGGGGAACAGGAAAAAAGTAAGGGAAGGAAGGAAGATGGGAATGAAAAAGAGGGAGGCAGGGAAGAAGGAGGGAGGAAGGAAAGAAAGAAAGAATGAAAGAGAAGGAAGGAAAGAAAGAATGAAAGAGAAGGAAGGAAGGAAAGGAAGGAAGAGAAAGGAAGGAAGGAAGGATCTGAGGGAAGTCCTGCTTTAGCACTTGGCCACCAGCAGCCCTGTTGCACTTTTGCCATTCCCTGGTGGTCTCCCATCCTATTACAAAGCCAGGTTTCCTCGCATGGAGAGGCTTCAGTTGTTGGACTAAAATGCCTCATGAACAAGAAGTAACAGATAGAGACTACAATTAGGAGGAAGTCAGTGAGAACAATGAATGAAACAGCTTGCCTCCAGACGTGGGTGTTTCATCACGAGGTTTTTAAGAAGAGATTGGACAGCCATTTTTCCAGAATGATATAGGTTTCCTATCTAAGCAGGGGATTGGACTAGAAGACCTCTGAGGTCCCTTTCAACTCTCATTATTCTCTTGTGGACCTGCTGTTTTCTTGGCACCAATATCAGTCTGAAACTGCCACTATTTTTTCGTGGATTTTTATTTTTTTACTTCTATTTATAGCTAACAAGCACGGTATTTCCTATTGGTTCCCCATATGTGTATTAACGAGGTTCAACTGTGCTTAAGCCAGCACTTCTGAAAGAACAGCTATGGAAGACCTTTCAGGATGTTCAGTTGTATAAGTAGTCCTCATTTGCCACTTCTTCATTGGGCCTATGATTATGAAAAAGCAGGAAAAGGGAATTGCACCAATTCGGATGCTGCCAGTTGTTGCATGTTTATGGTGGCTGCAGTATCCCACATTCATGATCCCCATCTGTGACCTTCCCAGCTAGTTTCTTACAAGCAAAATCAGTGGGTATACCGGCAGGAAATTGCAAGCCACAGTCATGTGAAATTGCCTTTAACAACCCATGGTGATTTGCTTAGCAAGTCCAGAGGAACAGATGTAAGTTGGCACTATCATGCTAACATCATATTTAATGATCGGACCGCTTAATGACACAGATGCCAGTCTCAATTGCAGTCATTAAGTGAGGAGTACCTCAATTGGGATGTCAGCAGAGGGATTGTGGAGAGTAGTTTTTGCCCTTATTTGTAGCCGAGGACTCCCATGGTCAGATCTTGCAGAGTCATCAGGCATCATTTCATCATTTAAAGCCCCCACACCTCTAAAAATTAGCTCAGAAGATTTGACAGTAATCTTTTTTTCTTTTTCAGGCTGAAAACATGAATTTTCCACATAGATATAATTATAGGTATGTGTATTTATATTACTCTTTCCATATATCTGCAATTGTATAATCTATACTTCCAGATATATTTTATGATAACCCATAGCAGCGCTTACAGTTTATGGTTGATGCAAGTCAAGGGAATTTCATGATTGAACGGATATTTGAAGTTGGATCTCTGGAATTTCCGATGAATCATAATTAATGTAAGAGGTTAGCATTGTTATGTTTACTTTTTAAATGTAATGTATATTTTTTTCCCTTTTTTTTCACATCTGCAAGCATTGTATAAACAATTAAACTTACACTTTTGTTCTTATTTTTCCTTTAAAGTCATATTTTGCAACAGTAAAGTTTCTGAGCAAACCGCTGACAGAAATCCTGAGGGTCGGGTGCTTCTCCCAAAGCTTGTCTTTGTCACACTACAAGCTACACACAGTAGGCAGTTTCACTGCAGAGTCAATTGGTGACTTACACTTTTCTTTGAATCTTACAGACAAAGAGGATAGCAATAAGAGCACTCTGGAGAAGTGAGAATATCTTTTGAAAAGGAAAGCAAATCCAGCCAGAAATCAAAATATTTTCCATTTCCTTCAGAAAATTACACAATTCTCCCGTCCCAGCAGGCGAAAGGCAAGAGAAAATCAAGAAGAGATTTCAAGCTGGAAATAGTGGAGTATGCAGAACAGAAGGATACGTTACATGACAAGGTGGAGGAGATCATTTTTCCGTTCAGAAAAAGAGGGAAATATCTGGAAGTCAGTGGGGAAGAAAAGGTCAATTGGATACTCAAATAGGGCAGACAGTAATGCAGAACTCCAATGGGAGGAAGAAAACAGGTGAAATCAAAGCACCACTAAACAAGGGACCACACACATTTTTTACTTCCTCCAGAATATCAGTGGTGGAAAAGGTCCACAGATGTCACTATTGTGGTATAAAGCACAGATTGCAAAAGCTAGCACAATCTTCTTGTTCTTATTTTTCCTTTAAAGTCATATTTTGCAACAGTAAAGTTTCTGAGCAAACTGCTGACAGAAATCCTGAGGGTCGGGTGCTTCTCCCAAAGCTTGTCTTTGTCACACTACAAGCTACACACAGTAGGCAGTTTCACTGCAGAGTCAATTGGTGACCAAATAGAGGTGCCAACAGGTACAGAGATGAAAATACATAACAGTTGCTTGAAACCTTCAACACTAAACAATTAAATGTGTTGCTGCCAATCAAACAAGGAGAAACTGTCCCTTGGGACCTCCTCCCCTTGATTGTCAGGATCCCTCTCCATTTGAAATCTCTGAAAACCTGACTGCAACTGTTGATAGCAGTTAGGAAAGGAGGTTGCATGCATTTCCCTCAATAAGGATGGCATTGTGATGTAGAGCTTCGTTGTGGCGTCTGACGCCTCCTGTGATTAATTTTATTTCATCCTTGGGGAACATCTAATTATATTGGCAGAAAGGAAACTAATCAAGGAGAGACGGAACTTGGAATTAAGGATAAACTTCCCAACAGTGAGGACAATGAACCAGTGGAACAGCTTCCCTCCAGAAGTTGCAGGTGCTTCCATCACTGGAGGGTTTTAAGAAAAGAAGAGACACCCACCTACCTAAAATGGTATATTCTGATTGCTTGAGCAGGGGATTGGACTCTTCCAGCTCTGTTCTGATTAATTGAATTAAGTGCAGAGCAGAAATAAATACTAACTAAATTTCAATATACAAAGTAGACACATTAAAACCGACACAAGGAAACTAGCAGAATAACGCCCCACCCCAAAAAACTATTTTTACAGTAATAATAGATCCCACAAAACGTACTAACATTATGTGGCTAAGAAAACCGAGTGAAATAAAAGACAACCCCAAAGGAAGAAGAGCTGCTACACAGGGCCGGATCAGAGGCCACCAGTCCCCAATCAGAGGAACCCTCCATTTCGTGAAAAAAAAAAGTCTAAAACTCAGATTGAAAGACAAGATATGTTATCTGGAGAGTAAGGGAGAGCTGAGTGCAAAGATGTTGAAATGAATCTTGAAAGCTGCCTAGGCCTAAGCAGGAAAGCAGGAATCTACTTGACTTGACTTGACTGACTTGAAGGCATCAAAAACAAATATCCGGTGTAAGGCTCGGGCGCTGGATGGAAAGCCGCAAGTTCAAATTCAGTGTTAGCTTAGGCATGAAGACTCCTTCCAGGAGCTATAAAATATTGACAGGCAAAAAATATGTCTCGGGAGGTAGGCAGGCTTTCTGGGGGACATTTACCCTGTAAATTACACTATGCCACACAGGAAGTGCTTTGTATGCCATCATGAGTTCTTGAATGAAAAGGGAATCAATGAAATATTCGTTGGGGTTATTTTATTCCAGATTCCTCCGTGCAAGAGATCTAGGAGCCAATAGCTGAAATGGCCACTATCACCATCCATACCTTATAAGACCTGCATGAAAAATGGCAGTGCAAGGTGTCCCTCTAAAAAGTTTAGCTTGGTGATCAGTCGGCCATGCACAGGATATTCTATTCTTCCCTTTTGTTTTCTTTTTAAAAATGTAGTTTGGAAACATTTCTTCTACCATATATAGACAATCGGACCCTCTTTCTTAGGTCCTCTTTTATAGGCCCTGCTGCATATTTTTTCCTCTCTGTGACCTAATGGAGGCTTCCGTGGAAGGAAATTTACAGACGCACATGGCCTTTTAACATTCAGCAGATGTAAAATTTCCTCCTTCAGGAATGAAGCTTCATGGTGGGTGCTGTTGGATGCAGCCCTGGCCGGCAGGAGTGAAGATGGCCCCCCTACAGCATCTCACCTTAGGAGCCACAGGAATATCTGTGATAAACGTTTTGGGGTGTAGAGAGGTTTTGATCTCCACTGAGAGTCACCCCTAAGAAAGTGCCAGAATTTTTACATTGGCCTTCTGCTAACTTGCGCAATCCAAAGATTTTGCCCAAGGCACCTGCCTGGGAATAATCTAACTCCTCTGGAAATTGGGAAGCCTATTGAGAGCAATTCTGCCGTCCAGTGAGATTTAGGCTCTGCAAGAATGAAGACAAAAATATATTAAAGGTAGTCCTTGACATACAACCACAACTGAGTCTCAAAATTCCAGTGCCAAACACGATAGTTGTTAAGTAAGTTTTGCCCCATTTTATGTTTTTCGCATAGTTAAGTGAATCTGGCTTCCCCATTAGTTTTGCTTGTCAGAAGGTTGCAAAAGGTGATCACGTGACCCTACAACTATCATAAATATGTGGCAGCTGCCAAACATCTGAATTTTATCACATGACCAGGGGGATGCTGCAACAGTTGTAAGAATGAAAAACGATCATAGGTCACGTTTTTTATGGCCATTGTAACTTCAAACGATCACTAAACAAATAGTGGTAAGTCAAGGACGACCTGTATGTCCTGACTAGATGTGGATGGGGACCAATATGGTAGCATGCTTCCAGGTTTGTACCATATTTCATTATTCTATTTACAGGACGAAGTTGGCAATCATTTAGGGCAGAGTGTCAAACTCAATTTCATTGAGGGCTGCATCAACATTGTGGTTGCCTGGGGGGGGGGCTGGGTCGGTGTGGCCAGGGGGGGTGCAGCCTACTGGGTGGGCATCACCAGCTCTACATTATTCGGGTCAAGGGTACCTGTGGGGGCCTGGGCAGGAGTGGGAAAGATCTGATGGTCTCTGGCAGAAAGGGGCGGAACCAGGGCAGAGCCCATCAAGCCGGCGAGGGACATTTGCTGCCCACTTCCAGGCGATGGTGCATTTCTTCATTCCTCACAAAGGGTGACACCTCCCCAGCATGCACCCAGGGGGTGGGGCCGACGCGGCAGGAACTGGTTCCTCACTGTTTCCAGACGGTCTTGTGGAGCTAAGACTGAATGCATTTCAGCATAGATGGCCACCACAAAATTGTACATTGGCTCCCAGCCGGCCTGGGCCAGGGCCAAGGCAGCAGTGGCCGTTCCCTCACTGTTTCCAGGATGGCTTCGCGGGTCACATGAAACCACTTCGCGGGCCGTATACGGCCCCCGGGCCTTGTGTTTGACATGTCTGATTTAGGGGCTCCACATGCAAACAAGTACACCACAAAATACTTCTTGGTATGATAGAAAAATATGAGATGGATTATAGCAGCAGCACCAGATGGAATAGTAACTGGCTGACCAGCAGCACTCAACATGTCATCTTCAATGAAACTAAATATATGTGGAGGGAAGCATGCAATGGGGTACCCCAAGGTTCTCTCTTAGGCCTAGTACTCGTCAATATCTTCATAAATGATTAAGATGAAGGGAGAGAAGGGAATAGCCAAACCTGGAACACTGGGCCCTTTAGAGCAAAATGAAATTCAGTGGTGAAAAAAATAAGGTTTTACACTTAGGCATGAAAAACCAAACGCACATCTTCTATAGAAGAGGTTGGATATATCCCAACAGTATCCCAGTGGACAATCACCTAAATATGAGCTAGCAATGCGATGCAGCTACAGAAAAAGTGAGTGCAGTCCTGCTCTGCATCACCAGAAGGTTAGTATCAAGATCACATGAAGTGTTAGTAAAGAATTACCGCTGCACTTAAAATACTGCATCCAGGTTTGGTCACGATACAAAAAGATGTTGAGACTCTAGAAAGAGTGCAGAAAAGAGCAACAAAGATATTAACGGACTGGATGCTAAAACATT
>NW_015390956.1:0-1550 GCF_001527695.2 Protobothrops mucrosquamatus | reverse complement strand
CCCTCGTGATCCCCGGTTGTGCCTTTCCCAGCCAGCTTCTCCTAAGCAGAATCCCTGGAGAGGCTGGCAAGAGGTTGCGAGTCGCAGTCACGTGACATTGCCTTCCACGACCCAGAGCGCCTCGCTTAAGGCCTGCAGAGGAACAGCCCCCCTCCTGCCCCGCAGCCCCTCCTCTGGGCGCAGCCCGGCTCCCCCCCCCACGTTCCCCTGTGGCTGCTGGGGGGGGAGGATCAGCCTCCCAGTGCCTGGAGGGGAGGGAGGGGAAGAGGCCGGGGGAGCGTGGCTGGAGGCGAGGGCGGGGACCCTGCTAGGAGGAGGCCAGGGGCGTCTGGAAGGCGGGTGAGGGAGACCCGAGAGGCGTCCAGGTGGGCTTTGCCGATGGGCAGCCCTGTCCAGGTGGGCTTCCTTTGGGATGGAGCTCCTGAATCTGCCTCTCTTATATTGCCCAGATTCCCTCTCTGGTGACTGCTGCGTCCCTCTTTCTCTCTGCCCATGTCAGGGAATAGCCCTGTCTGCAGAGTCTTTCAATATTAATTTTAGTTTTTTTATGAGTTGTGAAAAAAGAAGCTCTTCACAGTTTTTTACAAACAGCTTTCCATCCAAAGAGATCAAGGGGGTTGTGTGATAATATTCAGAAAGATAACAGAATTTCCGGTCAAGGGACAGGCCTGGGAGCTCTAATAACTGCCTGCAGGGCATTTTGGGGAGCAGAGACTGATCTGCAGAAGAGCCAGTTTGTTGGTTGGGCTGCAGAGAGGCTTCAGTTGTTGGACTAAAATGCCGCATGGAGAGCTTGTGTTTAGATCAGACATGTCAAACACAAGGCTCTGCGGGCCAGATGTAGCCCGGGGAGGGCCCAGATTTGCCCCCCCCCCCGGCTGTCCCAGAAATGGCAAGGGACCGGCCTCTGCTGCCCCAGCCCTGGCCCACCGCAACCCAGCTGGGTGCCTTGGAGCATGGGAGTTCTCAGGGGCTGCAAAAGCAGCTCATTTGCTTTAGCCCACCCCTCCCCTCCCAGCTTAACCCCTTCAGGCCTGGTCAGGAGTGGAAGAGGGGGGAGAGGAGGAAGCCAAGGTGTTACAAAAAAGGAGAGCTTCCCCCATTCTTCCACCCCTTCTCTTTTTTTTTAACTTCCTCCCACTCCATTCAGGTGCAGCTGAGGAAAAAAACGAAGAGCACAAAACAGGAAGGGTTTGTGTGTGTGTGTGTGTGTAAGAGAGACAGAGAAGAGAGCCAGGAGGGGAGGAGGAAGCCGAGGTTTTACAGAAAAGGAGAGATTCCACCTCTCTCCCCCCTCCTCTTTTTTATTAATCTGTGTGTGTATGTGGAGTTTGTGTGTGTGTGTGTGTGTGAGAGAGAGAGAGAGAGAGAGATTGAGCCAGCAGGGAGTTGCAGAGTAAGCAAACTTACAAAAAGGGGATCTCTCTCTGTCTCTCATACACATACATTTGTTTCTTCTGCCTAATTTATTAAATCAACATCTAATTTGAAATTAAAAGTTTCTGAGAAATCCAGGGTGGTTTACAAGAAAACTCTCAAAGACAGCTATT
>NW_015390955.1:112763-117342 GCF_001527695.2 Protobothrops mucrosquamatus | reverse complement strand
CGGACGATGGGAATCTTTCGAGCGGTGCAGACAGTTTCCCAAAACAAAATGATTGAACTGGATTGGTGGACAATGGGTGGTCCGGGGAGGAAAGTGGGGATTATTGCTATGCTGCTTTTCATGCCAAAACTGAGAATTAGCTTTGCTTCTACTGTGCCTATATGGATCTATCAGGAAAGTTAAACTCTTGGTAAAAAAAATGTCCCCGGAGTTTCTTTGCTACATATGCCAAAAATCTTTAAAATCACCAGTGACGAGCACCCAAAACTGGTATCAGCCTATTCTACTGCCTCCTCCTCCTCCTCCCCTTTTCCTCCAAAGAAGGTGTCAAATTACCTCTGCAGGCCTCCCCCTGGGATAGATGCAAGTGATCTCCTCGCTCCATTGACCGAGCCCAAATTCAGTCACAGCTGCACATCGGAATTGGTACTGAAGATTTAGGTGGACATCTTCCAGGGTGAAATGATCTTTAGGGCCTTCAGTATGGAGACTCTTCCAATTCTGGCCTGCAATCCGATATTCCACCTGGTACCTGGAGACTGAAGGCTTCCCAACGGCTACTGGGTCAATACCGATCTGGAAACTATTTGGGTGCACTTGCTCAATCTTGGGAGGGGGAGGTCTTCTAAGAGCAGCTTCCAGCTCCTGACGTTTCTTGAGGACCGCCATGGTCAAGGTGAAACTTTTGGTTTCCAGCAACATTAGTGAGTCAAAGAAATTCTTCATGCTCTCGGTGCTCATTTTCCAGTATATTTCAGCAGCAGCATTATGGCTTCCTCCACCTTCTCCGTGAGTAAAGAGGGATGAATGGTTGAATCTGAAGTGCAGAGGGGTTCCCGACTCGTCCCGATCACAAGGCAGGTCAGCCTCCTTGAGGGCCTCCAGGACAGGTGGGGTTCCCCCATCTGCAAAGGTGATCAGGAGCTGGATGTTATCCTTGACGTCTTTTCCCAACAGGGAGAGCATGGAATCAAGGATGCATTTCTGGGTATGAATTGAATGGGCAAGGAAGGCCTGTGCCACCAAGCAGATGGCATCAATGTGGTCAATGGGCCCTGGGGTGGAGAAAAACTCTCGGAGCTGCTCCTTAAACAGTTTGTCTTGCTCTGCGTCTCTTGTGCCTCCAAATCCTGGAGTGTCAATGATTGTGAGAGAATAGGGAATCCAGAACCCCTCCTGATGGTGCACCACATAGACAGTGACTTCAGACGTCCTGCTTCCAGCTTCGCTTCTCTGGGTGGTTTCATGCATCAGTTTGAATCTGAAATTATCTCCCCACTGGACACCCAGAATATAATTGATCATCCCGTTGATCAGTGTGGTTTTCCCAGACGATGTTGCTCCCATCACCAGGATCACTTTGTTGGCCACTTCTGGGTTCTCCTTTCCAAGCTGGTATATGAGACAGGAGGTGGAGGCGTCTGAGGGGACTTTCTCCAGAGGAAGGGCGAACACTAACGGATGTCTCTTCTCCACCAGGGAACTTTCCTGAAGGAACTGGCGGGCTATGTTTCTTGCATCTTCTTCCTCCAGTGATGTGGAGACTTCCACCTCCTCACTGGGGACACCCAGAGCTCCATTGTNGACATACCCAATTCCAGCAGCCTTTCCTTATATGCTTTGGCCTCCAGTCCCCTAATCATCTTTGTTGCTCTTCTCTGTATTCTTTCTAGAGTCTCAACATCTTTTTTACATTGTGGTGACCAACACTGGATGCAGTATTCCAAGTGTGGCCTTACTAAGGCATTGTAAAGTGGTATTAATACTTCACATGATCTTGATTTTATCCCTCTGTTAATGCAGCCCAGCATTAAGCATTAAGGAATAGCATATGCTAGGGCCTGGTTGGATGAACTTAAGGAAGCCCAACAAGGTACTGTTTCATCTACCACAATGATAGACAACCCAAACCCCAACAGTCCCTGCTCTAGGAAGCTGCTGGTCATATAGGACAAATACGAACGTCCTGCTGCAAATTTGGCTGCTGGACATGTGTCCTTTCTCTTGCTTGACCAGGAGACCAGAAGCAAGTCGGTGAGGAGAAGCATCTGGAGGGGAGCTGACGGACACTAAGAGATGGGAAGGACCCAGCAGGAGCCTGATTTCCACAGACCCCCTTCCTGGACTCAGTGTGAAAAGCTACGGGGGATACCCTGCGTTCTGTCCCGTCCCTCGAGTAAAATCTGACATGAATTCCATGTCCTCCTCTCTCCAGGACGATTGGACAACATCCCTCTTCCCCTCTGCCTTTGGATCACATTGCAGACAGAGCTGGTTCGGCTGAGCTTCATTGGTCCCCCTGACACACACATAAACACACACACACAAGACACAGACACTTTTGTAAGGAAAGAGGAGATTTAATAAGAAGGTCTCTGATTGAAACAGTCATGACAGCCCTAGTGAGTCCAGGTGTTGCCTCTGGAAGGTGGTGTAGAGCAGCGCCCCCCAACCTTTTGTACACCAGGGACCAGTTCCGTGGAAGGCGGTTTTTCCATGGAGCAGGGGGCCCTGGTTTCACATGCTGCCTGGATCCCACCCATGCAGGAATGGGGCTTTGGCCACTTGCGCAGCCCAGTTCCTGGTGGGCCATCGATCGGTATCAGTCCACAGCCCACGAGTTGGGGACCCCTGATGTAGAGAAGTACAGACTCAGCCTTGCGGAAAATATGTGGCAGCTGTTAGGAAAAGACAAATCCACTCCAGGAAAACAGGAAGTGGTGAGAAAGAAGCTCAAGGCTGCCCTGGCTTGATGCTCTTTGGTGCCAGAAGGAGTGAAGGGGAGATGCTCTCCAGATTCTCCTGCGATAATCTCTCCCAGTAAAGTTGAGCTCTAACATTTCTTGTGTTGTTGGCTTCCCGGCCTGGTCTACCTCGAAGGACAGACAGGTGGGAAGCCCCAAAGAGCTGGTCCTTCCTAAGGGACATGGGTCCAGGATGGGAGAGAATTAGGCTGTGGGACCTACTGATACTAGGAAGGGTGGGCAGGATCTTTCCGTGCCCTTGAAGAAAGTCCTGTCATCCAAGGGGAGGAAGCGGGTTCTCGAGAGAAGGAATTGGTTGAGTGGAACTCAGCCGCGAATCTCTGGCTTGGGGTCTTCAGAGGTCACATGGCAAAGGCTGGATTAGAACACAGAATGGAAGGGCTGTGACCTTTGGCAGAGTTGCCACCTTGGGAGCCGAGGCTCAATTAAAGAGACTTTCTGACCTCTGTTGGAAAGGGAGAAAAAATCAGAACTTGCGTCTTTTGTTGATGTTCATCATCTCTTCCGTGTAATAAGGAACGTCTCTGTTCATTTCCACCAGACGATCAATCATGGTCATCAGTTCGGCCACTTGAGCCTCTCGTTCCGCCCCTTCGGCCTTGTTGTTGAAAGCCAGGAACCGGTTCCCACATCTAGCAACATATTTCTTGTTTCCATAATGGGCAGATATGAAATTTTCAATAGATTTACCTTCCAGGTCATCTTTGCGGGTGAACAAAAGAATGATGTAATTTTTGGCTTGAAAGCCAAAAATCTCTTTGATCAGCTGAGCCTCCTCCTCCTCCTCCTGGCTGAAACGACCAATACGTATCACATGCAGAATGACGTGGGGACCCGGGGAGCAAAACTTCACGCAGTTTCTCACTTCTGCAGCAATATCCTTCTGTGGATGACAGGTATTGAAAAAGCCAGGCGTATCAACAACCACAACCTTCCTGCTGTTCAGCTGTGTGTCCTCCTTTTGACATACTTTTGTTACTGATTTATATGACATCGAACTTTGAAAGACGTTGCTTCCCAGAATTGTGTTTCCCGTTGCACTTTTCCCACTTCCGGTTTTGCCCACAAGGACGATCCTCTGTTCGGGTCCTACAACAAAAGGCGAGAGGAGAGAAGAAGGGGACTGGTCAGCAGTGTACAACCGTCGTAGCCTGTCCCCCCACCCAGAACAGTAGCGTCCGCCCCACCTGAACCCCAGGACCCAAGACTTTACCTCGGATGCTTCCAGCCATTTCCAGACGAGTCGCACAGCACATAACGTGAGATTTCTGCATGAAAAGCAAAACAGAATCAGCCAACGGAGAGGCTGCCTTGCTCAGAGGTTGCCAGGAACTCTCTTCCCCCAGAAGTCAAACAAGAGTTGGAGGGGGATTAAAAAAAGGACCACCCCCTCCTCAGTGCTCTTGAGGCTGATCTTGCCCTCTAGCAACCTTGCCAGACTCAAGCAGCTCTGATTCTTCTCCACCCCCAACACAGCTGACTTGGATCAGACCTGCCCCCCTCCAGCAGGTTGCCCCTGAGTCATCCTCCCACTCCGCTCCATTCCCTTCTATGACATCCCACAGGATGGACCTCACACTTGTAATAGCTCCCTCCATTCTCCAAAACGAGGACCATCTCCATCAGCTCAGAGACCAGCCTCTCCCGCTCGGCTCCCGTTGCCTCATGCCTCGTGGCTAACTCACTTTGCAAACCTTGTTCACCACCGGATGACAAAAACTAGGGAGGGGGGAAGGGGATGATGGGTAGCTGAGAGGGATATGAGGAATTTATGTGCACCGGCTGTGGCCTGAGAAAGTTTCCACCACCTCAAG
>NW_015390955.1:100068-111307 GCF_001527695.2 Protobothrops mucrosquamatus | reverse complement strand
GCAGGAACATCTCCCCGGTGTCCTCTGTCCTCATGGTCTTCCAGTTTTCTTCCCCTGCAATCTTGTACTCTACCAGGTAGCTGGAGATGGCAGCCTTTCCATATTCAGCTGGCTGAAACTTCAGCTGAATGCTGTCATGTCTCAGTTCAGTAATCTGCAAAGGGAGAGGTTTTGAAGGCAACTCAAAGTTCTTGCTGACTAGCTTTCCGTCTTCATAAAGGTAAATGGAGGCTCCTGGGATCTCCACATCTGGGAGTGAGGCCACGACAAAGCGGACTTTCTCATTCGATTGATTGGCAGTGAAAAAGTCTTTCATGGATCTGGCAGCTTGGCGAGCATTGTGGGTCCTCTCCTGGTCCTCAAACCAGGCCTTGCCTTTCTTCACCCCAGGAGTGGACCTTGTGGACTTAGCTGATTCTTGCAGGAATCGTTCCTGAATCTTGTCCTGTAAGCTCAAGAGAAATGGCTCCTCTTCCTGTAAGGAAGTGAATACAAAAGAGACCACGTATAAATTTTGAGGGTCCAGAACTATTTCTTCCATCTTGTTCTGGGAAGAGATAACTTGTATTTCACTTAGAATAGTCAGATAAGGTTTGACAAAGTTAATTTCTCTCTTTTTGGTATATAGAAATTCACTGAGTCTTTGGCTGTTGAAGGGCGACTGGTTGACTGACATCAAGATGTCCACCAGGGTCCCTTCTTCCTGCCCTCCACCACGGATGGAAGGCAACACTCTGGCCAGCTGTTTCTGGAAAGTCTGCCTGTGTTGCTTGCCAAGATCCTTGAACTGCTGGATCTTCCTCTTGATCTCAGGGAAGGTCTCAGCAATGGGATCGTTGGCTAGGTCGTTGCTTTGCATCTGAATTTCGTTGAGTTCCTCCAAGATCTTCTCAGCATCAAAGACCAATTCTAGGCTGATCTCACGGACCATCTTAGCTGCTTTGGTATCGAGCTTGGTCAACGGGTAGAGCCAGACTCTCATAGGCACAGCCTTCTCCCCATCTTTCCCTAACATTTTCGGTAGAGTTGCGTAAACTTTCATGGCATCTTGGAAAGTGACTGGATTTTTCTCCAGAGAAAAGTCTCCATGGAACTTGCACCTGAACTTCAGAGCATTTTCTTTCTCCTCATGATTGTATTTGACCTCGGCTCCTCCTCCGATAGATATTTCCTTCGTGAGTGTAACCTGGAGACTTCCTTCTATATTTTTTATCCTCTCTGTTGAAGAAACGTCTCGGTCAAAGACAAAGAAAGCCTGGGCTCCGTAGAGGATGGCGGTGACCACATGGGTGGCCGTGCCATGCTCAAAGACTCCTGGATGGGAAACATTCTGGATTCCTAGATGGCTCATTGTCAGTTGTTCATACCTGGTGGTGGTTTTGTACTGAACGGTGATTCTGGCCTGTTGCTTAGACTTCTTGGTGTCATGAAGATACTTGGCTGACCCTCCCACTTCAACCAGCCCCCCAAGGAAACTGGCCTTGAGGGATCCTGAAATGTCCAGGGCGGTGGCCTTGTCATCAATGCTGTCGGACGCAATGATTTCCGATTCTGTCTTGGGCTGAGGCTTGATGGTCAGGTCCTTCTGCAGAGAGCTGTAGTCCCAAAGGGTGACGCCTGCATGGAACAAGAGACTACAGGAAGATAAATGTGAAACGAGACCTCCGAAACACCTGGAGCTGGATAGAGAAGCCCCAGAGTGCTGAGACAATAGAGATATCATTTTTCCTGGATGGTGACCTCATTTGTTCTGCCTGGTCATCACCCAGCAGTTTTGCAAACTACCCGAAACTCAAAAGGGTTTTGACTGAGTAGAGAGGAATGGGAATTTCTATGTACCTATTGATTTCAAGAAAGATTTCCAACTCCCTGGAGAAACCATGTTTTTCATCAGGGGTTCAGCGATATCTTTTGTGTTCAGACCTGCCCCCCCCCGGAAAAGCACCAGCACCACAACTGAATTAATGCCCCTCACTCCACCGTCCTGCGAGGGACCCCTACCGAGATAGCTGTTATGAGCAGGCTGCAGGTCCAGGAGCTGAAGCCTAAAGTGACCCTGTGCTGTGCCGGAGAATTGATGGTGGTGCCCTTCTCCCTCCCTCTAGAGATCCTGCAGGGGCTGCCTACCCTTCGGCCTCTCCTCCAGATCCTACCTGGGATGAGCGCATCCTTGCGGCAGTCGTATAGCATCCCCAGCTGGAAGGGGCGGCCCAGGGCTGGGGTCTCCACAATGTCTTCAGCCATGGCCAGGCTCAGTTCCTGCATTTTGCTCCTGCAAGAGAGAAGAACCACTTGGAGGAGGCAGAGACTGACCGAGTGGGGGGGGGGACAGTGCACATCCCTCCCTGAACCAGGAGTGTCCCCCTCTGCAACAACTCTTAGGAAGCTGTTCCAAGAAAGCGCCATTGGGTGCACTGCAGGCCACACCGGAAAAGAGTTTGGGGAAGGGGATTCCTGCACCCTGTGTCTCTCACAGACCCCCCAGATGCTTTGGGCAGCAGAAGGGCCGCTGGAGAAGTCCGCAGAACCAGGACCCCCAGGAGCAGCCGGTGGGCACCGCCTACACCCCACACACTAACCAGCAAGTACCAGCAGGCCTCCAGAGAGTTCTTTATTTCTCTTGGGAAGGTTGAACAAATGGCCCTCCACTGACTAGTCAGTCCCCCAACCAACAGCCTATAGATTACCCTGCAAGGCCCCAAGGCAGAGGTCCAGGCATACGGCAAGGGCAGTCCTCAGAGCACGGCAAAGGTGCAAGACAAGGAGCGACTTCCATAAGGGGCAGAGTGAAACAAAAGGCAAACGCGGTTCACACAACAAGGGCCCAGTTTGAACCAAAAGGCAAAGAGCCCTTCTCAAAGCAAGACGGGGCCCAAGGGAAGCAAGGCAGGTCTGAAGGGAGAATCGTCAGGGCCAGGGCAAGCCAAGAACAGCCCTCACCGCAAGGCAAAAGCAGTCGTTGACACACGGGGGAGGGGGGGAACAGTTCTTAAAGCAAGGCGAAAGCAGGCCGAGCCGAGGGAGTGTGATCTGAAGACAAACATTTCTTCCAGGGAAAAGCCCCTCCTCACTGCGCCTCCTTAAAGGTTACTCTCCAGGAGAACCTCGTGAGGAGGGGCTGGGCACCCTCCTATTGAACAGTCAGGGTACCCTGTGCTGACTCTGCCTTCTCTCCATTCTTCGCACTCGGGGACCAAATGCGGGACGCGTTTGCTCATCTCTGGAGCTCCGCCGCTCCTCTGCCTGCTCTTTATGTCTCCCCCACCCCTTCCTCAATCAGCCTGCGCCCTCTCTTCCTCCCTGCCTACTCTTCCGAGGGTCCAGGGACCTGGTCCTGCCTGGTCCTCAGGTCGTTTCTCCTGAGCCATAGAGACTGCACCATCCCCCTGCACTGGCCCTGGCTCCATCTCCTCCTCTTCCTCAGACCAGGTCTCTGAGACGGGGCCATGACATTCACCATTTGTCTGAATTGGTATAGGGTTTCCTGCCTGAGCAGGGGGTTGGACTAGATGACCTCCAAGGTCCCTTCCAGCTATTCTATTCTATTCTATTTTCTATTCTATTCTAGATCATGGGTCTGTTTTCCTTCGGCAGCAAGTAGCCCGTTCTCAGCCCTCTCGGAAAATTACAGTCTGTTTCCTCTGCGCAGCCCCACCCCAAGGCTCTGCTCTCAGCATTAAGTCAACCGGGGGAGATCTGCCAACCCCCAACTTCGCAAAGCCCCTTGGAGGGGGAGGCTTTGGGGAAGGGTCAGACAACGGCCAGCCCTCGCAACAAGCCACAGAGTCCTCACAGCCCTGTACAGTCCTGACTTCACGACTAAAACGTTTATCTGCAGAAAGAAAGGGAACTCCTAATCCCTCGGCTTAGAACAGGGAGAGGGGGAGGGGGCAGCCTGGTTTCCTCCCCTGTCCTGGTGGCAGGATCAGAATTCAGGCCCTTGGCAAGCTGGTGATCTTCACGGCCACAGGAGCTCCGCAAGTATTGGCTGAGAGCTTGACCGCACAAAACTCTTCCCCCCCCCAACTCCAGAGAAGCTGGCCTTCTCCCTCCCTCCTCCCTCCCACTGGCCCTCTTTCTCTGCCCCTCCCTACCACATGCCTGGGTCCCCTTACCGTTCCCTTTCCTCTGCAGCTGCTGCCTACAGGCTGGATACAGACTGGGCTAGAAAGCTGCTCCCAGAAGAATCTTCCCTCTCACTAACTTCCACTTTCGCTTTTATTCAAAAGGAAGTGGGCAGGGGTGGAAGGCAGCTCCAGGTTCTGGCTGACAACTTCTCCATCTTCAGAAAGAGGGAGGGAGGCTCCTGCTGGAAAGACCTCTCCCCCCCCTCCAGACTTAGAGAGGGAAACACCCCATCCTGACTTTGACAGCTTCCGGGAGGCTGTTTGTCAAGCTGAGCAACTTGAAAGTGGGGGGACTTCAACTCCGAGCATGCCCCAGCCAGTATGTTGAGAAGTTCTGATCTCTTTCTCTCCCTTCCTTCCTCCCTCCCTCCCTCAATCCATCCAGCTGTTTCTCATTCTTGGCCACTTGAAAGTGGCTGGACTTCAACTCTCAGCATGCCCCAGCCATCATGTTGAGAAACTCTGATCTCTTTCCCTTCCCTTCCCTCCTTCCTTCTAATATAGTAAAATTGAACAATTATTAGAATAATGATTTGTCTGCATAACTGCAATAATGATGTGTCTGCATAATTGCTAGAACAATGATGTGATGCATAATCACTGGGAAAATTCACTGGGAAAGTTCTCTGTCAGTAATATGTGGCAACCAAATGCGCTCTGCACATGGATACTTTGTGTGTAGCCAAACCTTCCATTCTATGCCCGTGAGAAACGTTCCTAATGTATCACAGTGTGTATTTCAATGTGTAGCCCTTTGTTCTTTAAGGAGGGGAGTATAAAAACTGAAGTCTAATCACGCCCTCCTCGTTCAGAATTGCCTATCTATAATATGCTCTGGACCTTGCGCAAATAAACTTCTCTGCTAACCCCTCCGGAATTCGTAAGAGTTCTTTCGTTTTCCACAAGACTTCCATCCATCCATCCATCCATCCATCCACCTATTCTTCCATACATCTCTCCAATCCATCCACCCACCCACCCAGCTGTTTCTCATTCTTGGCCACTTGCAAGTGGGCTGACTTCAACTCCCAGAATTCTCCAGCCATATATGTTACATATATTTATATACATATATAAACTACACTTACAACAGTTCGCTTAGTGACCAAAGTTATAACGACACTGAAAAAAGTGACTGATGACCATTTTTCACAGTTAGGAGCTTTGTAGCAATGCAAGAAGGAAAGAGAAATGAAGAGCATTGGAATCAACCTTCTTACAAGGATACTTATAAATGGAGACTATACAGATAATTTTGATATTAAGAAAAGCACAAGACAGGAATGCCCACTGTCTCCCTTGTTATTTATTCTTACACCGGAAGTGTTGGCCAGGAACATTAGACAAGATGTGGAGATCAAAGGGCTGAGTTAAAAGACCAGAAATATAAATTACAAGCTTTTGCAGATGATTTGGTTTTTATCTTGGAGGAGCCTTTGGAAACAGCCACTAAATTGTTGCAGAAAATAGAGGAATTTGGAGAAGGGGCTGGGTTGAAAATAAATAGGGAAAAGACTAAAGTACTTACAAGAAACTTAACAGAAAAACAGAAAGCTCAACGTGCGGAAAAAATAAATCTCCAGATAGCCAAAAAAGTTAAATACTTAGGTATTTATTTAACATCAAAATGTATCACAATAAAAGAAGACAACTATGAAAGATTATTGAAACAAATAAAAATAATTTGGAGAAGTGGAAAAACTTTCAATTATCACTACTAGGAAGGATAGCGACTATTAAGATGAACATTTTACCTAAATTGCTATTTTTATTCCAGACGGTTCCTGTTAAACTAAGCCAGAAATTTGTCGATGACTTAAATGCAACAATAATGAGATTTATATGGCAAGGGAAAAAAGCAAGAATCAAAATTAAACTGCTACAAGAATCAAAAGACAGAGGGGGCTTTGGGCTCCCAGACTGGAGACTTTATTACCAAGCCACCATTTTGTTGTGGCTTAAAGAATGGATCACACTGAGAAATAAGCGACGTCTTTACTTAGAAGGACATGATTTGCAACTGGGTTGGCATGCTTTCCTTTGGTATGAGAAAAATAAAGTACATAAATACTTCCAAACCCATGCCGTAAGGAATGTACTACTTTCAGAGTGGGAGAGAATTAAAAAGAAAATTTACATGAAAATACCTGAGTGGCTTTCCACAATGGAAGCATTTGCGTATCCGAACTTAATTATGATAAACTTGTGGCCTATAAAGACATTTTAGATAAAGAAGGAAAAGTTAAAGATAGGCAAGAATTTCAACAAAATGGCATTGATCTAACATGGTGGTCATACTTGCAAATTCAAACAAGATATGAAAAAGATGTAAAAGTAATGGGATTTTACAAAGAACAGGCACCGCTAGATAAAATACTTTTGACAACAGATGAAAATTTGATTAAGAAACTTTATAAATTTTTGTTAAACTGAAAGATGGAAGAAGAGTAAGTGAAAGAAACAATGATAGTGTGGGCAAAGAATTTTGGTTATTCTATAGATTTAGAAGATTGGCAAAAACTATGGGACCGAAATATTAAATTTACTAAAGCAGCTGCATATAAGGAAAACCTATATAAAATGTTTTATAGATGGCACATGGCACCAGTTAGATTAGAGAAAATGTTTAAAACTGTATCAAATATGTGTTGGAAATGTAAACAACAACCAGGCACTTATTACCATCTCTGGTGGATATGTCCTAATGCTAAGAAATTCTGGGTTAAGATTCACATGTGGCTAGAAGAGATGATTAAAATACAGATAGAATTTAAACCAGAACTTTGTTTGTTAGGAATATTAGGTTTGAATTATGGAAAAGAGAATGAGTATTTAATATTGCACATGTTGACAGCCGCGAGAATAATATTTGCCCAATTTTGGAAAAATGAAAACTTACCATTGATCAGACTATAATAACAAAAATATTGGAATGTGCAGAAATGGATAGACTAACTTTAGAAATGAAAGAGAAAGAAGACACAATCTATTTTAAAACATGGGAAAAATTTTATTATTGGTTAGAAACACTATAGAATGAGAAAAGATTATGAAATTCAAGAGACAATTGATAATTTGTATTTATATTTCATGATTACTTGTATGAACTTGTTTCTTTTTTCTTCTTCCTTTTTGCATATTTGTGATTTTAAATAATATGGTAAATTATAATTAATATAATTATTATTATTATTATCTTAAAGTTATAATTAATTAGTACTAAGCATTGTTAGTGAAATGAATGAGATGTATTGACTAATTTGTTATCTACATGAGTATATTGAAAGTTGTATAATACTAGAGTAATCATTTAGATTTAATATGTATATCCGGACTGGTTGACTTGCTGAAGCGATGTTATTTTGTGGGATTTATCCCACTTTTGTGATACCCCTTTTCCTTGGTCTAACCTTTTTGTATGTTTCCCTTTGTTTTATCCTTCTTGACCCTATTCCTTTATTACCCTTATTTATATTTATAAATATTTATATATAAAAAAAGTGACTGATGACCATTTTTCACACTTAATGGGCTTTGTAGCAACCCCGTGATCACACAATCAAAATTTGGATGCTTGGCAACTGGTTTGTGTTTAGAAAGCTCTAAACCAGATAAATAATTTAGGGCCGCGTTTTTCAGCTTTGGGAAGTATACGCTGAGTGGATTCCAACTCCCAGCATTCACCAGGAGAGATGCCAATTCGGCGCACTGGTTAGGGGCATCAGGCTAGAAACTGGGTGGCTGTGAGTTCTAGTCCCACCTTGGGTACTGTCGGAAGGAGATCCGGTTTAAAAAAAACGGATGCAGAACAGAGGCGGTTGCTTGATGCAGAGATCAAGTTTATGATCTATTGAGCACAAAATGTTGCTTTCCCCAAAGGTGCTTTTTTCACGAGGCAACTGGACTTTCTTGTTTTTCTTTGAAGACGTTTCACTTCTTATTCTGTTCTGGACATGAAACTTGCTCTTTGCAGTCTGGAACAGATAGATAACTCAGAGGAACAAACAGGAAATATTGCTTTATTCTGGGAATCCTAGACAAGACTTACAGTTTGTAGAGGTCCATCCAAAATAGGTTTCAGCAATCTGATTGTCCCACAGGTAAATTGACATTAGATTTTCCCCTCTTCTCCCAAGCGTCACATGGTGGGGTGATCGTGGAGTCTGCAGCCGTGTGGCTGCATGTGTTTGGCCAAAGAACAAAGGAACTAACCCCAGGCTAGTGTCCAGGGATGCCTTAGAAGCTCCGCCCCTTGACCCTTGCTCCCTCCCCCTGACCTGTTACATAGGAATACATAGAGTTATACAAGAAACATAGAGTTATGGTTACATGGATCCATGTGATCCAGAACACTCCCCGCTTGGAAATTTATATTTCCACTACCTACTAACTGAATATGAAATATATATATATATATATATAGCATTAAAGTATACAGTACTCAATGTTGACTATGAACACTGATGTATCCATTTTTTGAACCATAGTTTTGTACGTATTGATAACCATTTATATTTCGTACGTGTTAATACGTTTTTTATTCGTTCACAATGTAGTTTGTTACGTATTTGTGTTATGTAGTAAACTCCAAAATAGAAGTGGTTCAGTCTTCATCAGCTACGGTGCCAAATCGGAGATCAGCCTGGTACAAGTATCTTTGAGTCACGACCTGACTCACGTGGCTTCAAGATCTGAACGTCAGCTTGGCAAATTAGTTCATCAGCTGGGTGGGCCCGGTGTGCAAGTCCCATGGGCCAATAGTTCTGGTATGCGTTCTTGTCTCTAAGTGAGACAAGATCGTCTTCCTGTAAAGGAAACTGGAACCAAATCTGGAACAGAAAAACTGGAACCCAAAGCTTCTCAGGAACAAAGGGAACTGGATTCACAGGAACTGAAGAACCTGGAAAAACAAGAACAGCTGGATCTGGAAACACAGGAACAGCCAGATACTCAGGAACATCTGGATGCTCAGGAACATCTGGAAACTCAGGAACAGCTGGATGCTCAGGAACATCTGGAAACTCAGGAACAGCTGGAATTGCAGAATCAGGAACAACAGCAGCTGGAACTGAAGGATCAGGAACAACAGCAGCTGGAACTGAAGGATCAGGAACAACAGCAGCTGGAACTGAAGGATCAGGAACAACAGCAGCTGGAACTGAAGGATCAGGAACAACAGCAGCTGGAACTGAAGGATCGGGAACCACCGATGGAGCATTAAATATGGCTGCTACTGTTGTCATCAGGGTAGTGAGGACTTCATGCGTGGGTGTGTGTGTCTTCAACGACATAGAGTCCATGATTTGGGGAAGGCAATTTTTGGCCGTCAGGCATTTGTCAATCACTGGGTCATGGCAAATGTCTTCAATAGTCTTTAAGTCCTTGCAGACTCCTATAAAGTTCATTCTTGGGATGCTGAGACAAGTGATCAAGATGATCAGAACTATGCCTAATCTCAGGTGCTTCCGCTTAGTCAGGGGTTTGAAGCGGATTGGTTGACGTTTACTGGGTGCCTGAAGTTGAAGGTTGGCACGTTGATCCGTTTGTCTATTTGAACGGACCAAGAACTCAGGACTTTCTAGCCAGGTCAATTCTGTTAACTGTGTGGCAAGGTTGGGCCACTTCACTTGGTTGTTGCCTGTTGGCACATGTTGCCATTGTTCAGGGCTCAAAGATGTTTCGACTCTTCTCATCCTGTTACCTACATAGACATAGAAATGTCTGCTTTGTTTGTAGATGTAGCTTGACATCTCCTTGCTGTCTGCATAGAAGGTGGTAGACTGTAGTTTAAGGCACAACGTCTTCGCTGTCAAGTTGGTGAGCTTTACAGCCAACGTGGTACCACATAGTACTAACCTTGGTACGGTGTGGCCTTCATGTATTGTTAGTGTTGCTTTTCCAAAGAAGACACCGAGACTGCAGCTCTCCCCGCTGTAGACTCTGATGTATCTCATGGTTGCAAACAATATGACATAAGTGTGACTCTCCCCTCTGTAGACTGTGACGCATCTTAAGGCTGCATTTGCCTTTGTTGACGCATCTAAGGAAGCATACAATTCTTTCTTTTGCACTGTGGCGGGCGAGCTGGAAACATACGTGCACTGCACTTGCATACTCCTGGGACATCTTGGAAGTAAACTCCATGACTCCCGGTCTTTCAGACGTTGTTTGTCTTGTTTGTCCTCTATGGACAAGGCTAAGCTGTTGTGATTCTGACTGGTCTGGAACACTGTTGCCTCCAAAGCAGGTTTGGTTGTCACAAGCGTGCAGTGTTCTAGGTGTGGCTTTAGGTGAGGTGCTGTTCCATTACAGGGAATGGAGGTGTTTGATATGCTCACCTGGGTTGGGATTTGCGGTTGATCAACACAAACTGTCCCTCCTATGGCCCATCCGAGTTCCGGCGGGTTCCGTGGAGCTACAACGATGGGAGGATCTCGTGGGGCTGGCCTCTGTGTAGCTGTAGCCATTGCTGGTGGACCCATCCGGTTGCCATCAAAGGTATGGTTCGGCGGGTTCAATGGGACAGCAACGATAGGAATGTCTCGTTGTGCTGCCCGCTGTGGAGCCGTTGCCGCTGCTGGTGGACCCATCCGATTGCCCTCGGTGGTGGTGTGGTTCCGTGGGGCGGCAACAGTGGAAAGATCTTCTTGCGCTCCCCGCTGTGCAGTTGTAGCCGTTGCTGGTGGTCCCATCCGATTGCCATCAAGGGTGTGGTTCGATGGGGCAGCAACGGTGGGAAGATCCCGTGGCCTAGTTGTCGTGACATCAACCCTGTGGCTGACTGGCACATCCAGCCGTTGAGATTCTTCCGTTCATCTACTCGGTCTTGGGGGGCTTGTGGCTGGCTGTGGTCTCACCTGTTCACGTTGAAACGCACCTTGGTTATCCACGTAGGTCTGTACTCGGCTACGCCGTTCTTTGTTTTCCGATTGCCCTCTATTGGGCAAGAAATTGGTGGTCTGGAGTATTTTCTGAAAGCCTTCCGCTCTAGCTATTTTGTCTGCCATATCTCGTTGGCTCTGAACAAATTCAAGCTCGTCTTGAGCATCTTGTCTTTTGACCCTCATTTTAGCTGCTATAGCTTTTCGTTTTGCTTCCAATTGAGCTGCTTC
>NW_015390955.1:96075-99639 GCF_001527695.2 Protobothrops mucrosquamatus | reverse complement strand
GTTCTTTGTTTTCCGATTGCCCTCTATTGGGCAAGAAATTGGTGGTCTGGAGTATTTTCTGAAAGCCTTCCGCTCTAGCTATTTTGTCTGCCATATCTCGTTGGCTCTGAACAAATTCAAGCTCGTCTTGAGCATCTTGTCTTTTGACCCTCATTTTAGCTGCTATAGCTTTTCGTTTTGCTTCCAATTGAGCTGCTTCAATTTCTCGCTCATTCTTCATTTTGACTGCCTCAGCTTCTAGACTGGCTTCTATTTCAGCCTCTTCGAGATCTATAGCTGTGAGTTCCTTCTTCCTCTGCCGCTCCTCTTGAATCACACGAAAGACTGCTTTGGCAGCTTTGGCATCAATGATTGCTTGCTCTGCTTGTGAAATTCGAGATGCTCGGCTGTGACGAGAAGAAGCTTTCGAATTTCGGGAGGCGCCTATGACATGAGACTGTTGTGACACGCTGGAATATGCCTTGGAGATGTGGCGAAAGGATGAGGCCCTTCCAGACGCATGGGATGGAGCCACGTGCGACCGTTGGGATGGTGCGTGTGAATGGCGGGAAACTTCAGACTCTGCCCTGTCAACCGGTCTGTCTCTCGGGCGAGGCTCGCATTCTGGAGGGCGTTGTGGGCTCTCTAGAAGCTTCTTGCGTTCCTCGTTCAGTAACCGAAGACTTTGCATGTCGCGGTCGACTTCTGAGTCTCTTAATTGCTGCTGGATGTCCTTGAGTTGCCGTTCGGAGTCCAGCCATTGTGTGAAGGCGTCTTCCTTATCTCCTACTAGTGTGTGAGCACGTTCGGGGAAGAGATCCTCCTTTTGCTCTAGGTAGAGTTTGTGCCATTTCTCCCAGCATCTTTCATGGCGCTTGTACACAGTGTGCCATTTCTCCAACAGGTTTGCATGCATGGCTTCAGTTGGCTTTCTTTGTTGTCTCAGATCATAGTGACTTTGAGACGTCTTTGGTCTTACTGAGGCTTGAGCTTCAGCTTCTGTGTACAGGTCAAGGGTGGCTGTTTGCGGCGCTTCTCCTTGGCCGTCTGGTTGGGGTGTCCCAACTAGGCTGGTTGGTTGAACCCCTTCATCTAGATCAATGAGCCACTCTGCCATGGTTAGGATGGGTTCAGTGTTCTTCTCAGCTATTTTGAAGCAAATTTGAAGAACTTCTCTCTTTGACCACTAGGGGTCGCTACTTGCCGATCAGCGTCAGAGGTGCTGTGTGTGGGTGGAGGTGGCTGGGAGCGTTCTCCTGTGGTTGCTTAGCTGTTTAGAAGTGAATTAGATGAACTTCTATGTTTGACCACTAGGGGTCGCTACTTGCAGATCAGCTTCAGAGGTGATCTTCTTTCGAGGTACACCCTTTTTCCACTAGAGGGCTTTCCCTGGGCGTGATTAAAGGCTCGCGTGCAGCTCCTCCTTTAACCACTAGGGGACGTCTGAAGAGAGGTCAGCCAAATTCTTCCTACTACCACGTACCTGCGAAGGCCACTGAGAGGCATGAACTCCCACCTGGTCATTAAGTTGCAGGCTGGAACACTGGGTATTCAGCTTGTGATAATAGGCAAGGATTGATGGCCATGCGTCCTTCTTCTTTGTCACTCAAAACTGGGTGAAAGCTCTAGTGGGGGTGTATGCTGAATTAAATTATCAAATTGTTGTGATGTGAAAAGAAAAAAAAATTTTTTTAAGGTGTCACGTGCAGATTGGCCACCAGGGGGCGCTACTGCCCTGCTATCGGGGCTGGTTCTGCCCCTGCCTCCTTATTCTATTAACACCGGTTGAAATTCCAGGCATTCCTAAGGGAGGAGGGAGTTTAGCATCTTTCGCCAGTATTGTGGCAGCTTAATGGCTTAATTGCTCTCCTTAGCGACCAGTTGCTAAGGTAAGTGAACAAAGGGACGGGAAGAATTTTATTGCTCTGGAAAAGGCTCCTTAAGCTAGCAAACTCATGAAGAAGAAGAAGATGTGTTGTTTCTTCGTTACCCTTTAGACATAAAGACTTTAAACACTCAAGTTTCAAATCATTGATTTGCATTAGACAGGGTGGGAGACAGGCTTCAATATTTCAATCAGTGAAGAGTCGCTTGCCTGCCTAGGTTGCACTCCAAACGCAGAATACAACAAGCCCCCATCCGAATTTTGGAGGTAGTTTTAAACAGTTCTTTTGCAAACGGTCTGCTGAAGCACTTCTCTCACTGCCGGCAAGGAAGGAGGGAAGGGGGGTTTCTATGGCAACTGCTTTTCTCTCTTGAACGGAGATCCATGCAAGCGGCTTAATGGCTTGCAGAGTTTACCAGCAAATTAACAATACAATGCACTGAATCACACCTTCTTTGAAACGCTGTCTGCCAAGCAGATACAGTGACATTTCTTTTGCAGGCAATCCTTGGAAACATTGAGTTACTTTCACATGCAAGAGAGACTTTTCTTTACTTCTTTAAAGTTTGAAGATCAGAGGAAAATTAATCTCATCAAATTGCTATTGCAGGAGATCAGAGGAGAATTAATATGTCAATTTACTATTCTGTTCTGGACATGAAACTTGCTCTTTGCAGTCTGGAACAGATAGATAACTCAGAGGAACAAACAGGAAATATTGCTTTATTCTGGGAATCCTAGACAAGACTTACAGTTTGTAGAGGTCCATCCAAAATAGGTTTCAGCAATCTGATTGTCCCACAGGTAAATTGACATTAGATTTTCCCCTCTTCTCCCAAGCGTCACATGGTGGGGTGATCGTGGAGTCTGCAGCCGTGTGGCTGCATGTGTTTGGCCAAAGAACAAAGGAACTAACCCCAGGCTAGTGTCCAGGGATGCCTTAGAAGCTCCGCCCCTTGACCCTTGCTCCCTCCCCCTGACCTGTTACATAGGAATACATAGAGTTATACAAGAAACATAGAGTTATGGTTACATGGATCCATGTGATCCAGAACACTTCTCATCCCAGAAGTTTCTTCAGCTCTGACCGGATGGTGGGGAATGGAAGGATTTATACTCCTTGCAGACAGCTGGTCATTTGCCTTCTTTTGGAGAGTCGTTGAGGCAGACAAGGGCAACGCCACAGTGGTTATGAACACATCTGACTACCAAACCAAATTAACCAACCTACTCCAAGACTCCACATACAAACCCCTAAACACAGATCCCACCACCTATCTGGAAAAAACCACTAGAGCCAAAATAAAAGCCTCCCCCATCAGTGAAGAGATTCAGCAAAGAATCATTCCCAGAGAGAAATCATCCAGATGCCCTAAGCTCTATGGTCTCCCCAAGATACACAAAGAAGGAACCCCACTTAGACCCATAGTCAGCTCCATAGGCTCACCTCTACAAAACCTAGCCAAATTTCTCGCCAAACAACTACAACCGTATGCAGAAACCATCACCTCACACGTCAAAAACTCATTCCAGTTCATAGAGATCATAAAGAAACAAAACTTACAGCCCAGTGACCTACTCGTGAGCTTCGATGTCATATCCCTCTTCACCCAAGTGCCAATCAAAGAAGCCTTGACAGCTATCCAAAACAAATATAACCCCCCCCAAGCACATCCTAGATCTGACCAACCACTGCCTAT
>NW_015390955.1:89376-92798 GCF_001527695.2 Protobothrops mucrosquamatus | reverse complement strand
AAATTACAGTTATGAAATAGCAATGAAAATAATTTTATGGTTGGAGGTCACCACAACATGGTGGCCACGCCCACTTGGTGGCCACACCCACTTGGCAGCCACACCCACTTGGCCACGCCCCTGGCACCTGGGGTCACCACAACATGGGGAACTGTATTATGGGGTCACGGCATTAAAAAGGTTGAGAACCACTGCTCTACGGAGCCCAGGCTTTCTTCGTCTTTGACCGAGAAGTTTCTTCAACAGAGACGGTAAACAATATAGAAGGAAGTCTCCAGGTTACACTCATGAAGGAAATATCTATCGGAGGAGGAGCCGAGGTCAAATACAATGATGAGGAGAAAAAGAATGCTCTGAAATTCAGGTGCAAGTTCCATGGAGACTTTTCTCTGGAGAGAAATCCAGTGACTTTCCAAGATGCAATTAAAGTTTATGCAACTCTACCAAAAAGGTTAGGGAAAGATGGGGAGAAGGCTGTGCCTATGAGGGTCTGGCTCTACCCACTGACCAAACTGGACACCAAAGCAGCTAAGATGGTCTGTGAGATCAGTCTAGAATTGGTCTTTGATGCTGAAAAGATCTTGGAGGAACTCCATGAAATCCAGATGCAAAGCAACGATCTAGCTAAGAATCCCATTGCTGAGACCTTCCCAGAGATCAAGGAAAAGATCCAGCATTTCAAGGATCTCTGCAAGCAACACAGGCAGACTTTCCAGAAACAGCTGGCCAGAGTGTTGCCTTCCATCCGTGGTGGAGGGCAGGAAGAAGGGACCCTGGTGGACATCTTGATGTCAGTCAACCAGTCGCCCTTCAACAGCCAAAGACTCGGTGAATTTCTATATACCAAAAAGAGAGAAATTAACTTTGTCAAATCTTATCTGAGTATTCTAAGTGAAATACAAGTTATCTCTTCCCAGAACAAGATGGAAGAAATAGTTCTGGACCCTCAAAATTTATACGTGGTCTCTTTTGTATTCACTTCCTTACAGGAAGAGGAGCCATTTCTCTTGAGCTTACAGGACAAGATTCAGGAACGATTCTTGCAAGAATCAGCTAAGTCCACAAGGTCCACTCCTGGGGTGAAGAAAGGCAAGGCCTGGTTTGAGGACCAGGAGAGGACCCACAATGCTCGCCAAGCTGCCAAATCCATTCAAAACTTTTTCAGTATCAACCAATCAAATGAGAATGTCCGCTTTGTCGTGGCCTCACTCCCAGATGTGGAGACCCCAGGAGCCTCAATATATCTTTATGAAGACGGAGACCTGGTCAGCAAGAACTTTGAGTTGCCCTCAAAACCTCTCCCTTTGCTGATTACTGAACTGAGACACGACAGCATTCAGCTGAAGTTTCAGCCAGCTGAATATGGGAGGGCTGCAATCTCCACCTATCTGATAGAGTACAAGATTGCAGGGGAAGAAAACTGGAAGACCGTGAGGACCGAGGATGCCGGGGAGTTGTTCCTGCTGAAAGATTTATGTCCACACACAGAGTACCTGCTCCAGTATGCTGCTTGTTGTAAGGTAGGCCATGGTAAAAGCAGTGACCAGAGCCCACCCATAAAGACCCTCCCCACCAGCCCTCCGCAGGAATTAAGATTGATCACTGCAGCATCTTCTGTCATCTCTGTGGCCTGGATGAATCCCAGCATCGTTGCCTCAGGAGTTGTGGTCAAGGAGTACAAAGTGGAGTACAGAATGGTAGAGGCTGGAGTTGGGAAGGACCAGTGGACTGGAAAAAGGACTGGGAGAAAAACAGAGTTTTACTCCATCGAAGGTCTGAAGCCCCAGACGGCGTATAGAATACGGGTGTCAGCCGTGTGTGACAATGGAGCTCTGGGTGTCCCCAGTGAGGAGGAGGAAGTCTCCACATCACTGGAGGAAGAAGATGCAAGAAATATAGCCCGCCAGTTCCTTCAGGAAAGTTCCCTGGTGGAGGACAGACATCCGTTAGTGTTCGCCCTTCCTCTGGAGAAAGTCCCCTCAGACGCCTCCACCTCTTGTCTCATATACCAGCTTGGAAAAGAGAACCCAGAAGTGCCCAACAAAGTGATCCTGGTGATGGGAGCAACACGGTCTGGGAAAACCACACTGATCAACGGGATGATCAATTATATCCTGGGTGTCCAGTGGGGAGATAATTTCAGATTCAAACTGATGCATGAAACCACCCAGAGAAGCGAAGCTGGAAGCAGGACGTCTGAAGTCACTGTCTATGTGGTGCACCATCAGGAGGGGTTCTGGATTCCCTATTCTCTCACAATAATTGACACTCCAGGATTTGGAGGCACAAAAGACACAGAGCAAGACAAACTGGTTGAGGAGCAGCTCCGAGAATTTTTCTCCACCCCAGGGGGCATTGACCACATTGATGCCATCTGCTTGGTGGCACAGGCCTTCCTTGCCCATTCAATTCATACCCAGAAATGTGTCTTTGATTCCATGCTCTCTCTGTTGGGAAAAGACGTCAAGGATAACATCCAGCTCCTGATCACCTTTGCTGATGGGGGAACCCCACCTGTCCTTGAGGCCCTCAAGGAGGCTGACCTGCCTTGTGATCGGGACAAGTCGGGAATCCCTCTGCACTTCAGATTCAACCATTCAGCCCTTTTTACTCACGGAGAAGGTGGAGGAAACCATAATGCTGCTGCTGAAATATACTGGAAAATGAGTGCCAAGAGCATGAAGAATTTCTTTGACTCACTAATGTTGCTGGAAACCAAAAGTTTAACCTTGACCATGGAGGTCCTCAAGAAACGTCAGGAGCTGGAAGCTGCTCTTAGAAGACCTCCCCCTCCCAAGATTGAGCAAGTGCACCCAAATAGTTTCCAGATCGGTATTGATACAGTAGCCATTGGGAAGCCTTCAGTCTCCAGGTACCAGGAGGAATATCGGATTGCAGGGCAGAATCGGAAGAGTCTCCATACTGAAGGCCCTAAAGATCAATTCACCCTGGAGGATGTCCAACTAAATCTTCAGTACCAATTCCGATGTGCAGCTGTGACTGAATTTGGGCTCGGTCAATGGAGCGAGGAGATCACTTGCATCTATCCCAGGGGGAGGCCTTCAGAGGTAACTTGACACCTTCTTTGGAGGAAGAGGGGAGGAGGAGGAGGAGGAGGAGGAGGAGGAGGAGGCAGTAGAATAGGCTGATACCAGTTTTGGGTGCTCCATCGCTGGTGATTTTAAAGATTTTTGGCATATGCAGCAAAGAAACTCCGGGGACATTTTTTTACCAAGAGTTTAACTTTCCTGATAGATCCATATAGGCACAGTAGAAGCAAAGCTAATTCTCAGTTTTGGCATGAAAAGCAGCATAGCAATAATCCCCACTTTCCTCCCCGGACCACCCATTGTCCACCAATCCAGTTCAATCATTTTGTTTTGGGAAACTGTCTGCACCGCTCGAAAGATTCCCATCGTCCG
>NW_015390955.1:85881-88166 GCF_001527695.2 Protobothrops mucrosquamatus | reverse complement strand
TAAATATGGGCCATCACATCAATCAACAACAGAAGCATGCCAAAAGGAGGAGACACAGCTGAACGGCAGGAAGGTTGTGGTTATTGATACGCCTGGCTTTTTCTATAGCAGGCGTCCACATAAGGATATTGTTGCAGAAGTGAGGAAGTGCGTGAAGTTTTGGTCCCCGGGTCCCCACGTCATTCTGCATGTGATGTCTCCTTGTCGTTTACTCCAGGAAGAAATGTACATGATCGAAGAGATTTTTGGCCTTAACGCCAAGAATTACACGATCCTTTTGTTCACCCACAAAAAGGATCTAAAAGGTATATCTATTAAGAATTTCATAGCTAGATATGATAAAAACCTGCAGGAATATGCTGCTGAATGTGGGAACCGGTTCCTGGCTTTCGACAACTGGGCAGAAGGGGCGGAACGAGAGGCTCAGGTGGCCGAACTGATGACCATGATTGACCATCTGGTGGAAACGAACAGAGATGCTCCTTATTACACGGAAGAAATGATGAAGTTCAACGAAAGACGCAAGTTCTGATTTTTTCCCCCTTTCTAACAGAGGCAAGAAAGTCTCTTTAATTGAGCCTCGGCTCCCAAGGGGGCAACTCTGCCAAAGGCCACAGCCCTTCCGTTCTGGGTTCTAATCTAGCCCTTGCCATGTGACCTCTGAAGACCCCAAGCCAGAGATTCACGGCTGAGTTCCACGCAGCCAATTCCGTCTCTCGAGAACCCGCTTCCTCCCCTTGGATGACAGGACTTTCTTCAAGGGCACGGGAAGATCCTGCCCACCCTTCCCAGTATCAGTAGGTCCCACAGCCTAATTCTCTCCCATCCTGGACCCATGTCCCTTAGGGAGGACCAGCTCTTTGGGGCTTCCCACCTGTCTGTCCTTCGAGGTAGACCAGGCCGGGAAGCCAACAACACAAGAAATGTTAGAGCTCAACTTTACTGGGAGAGATTATCGCAGGAGAATCTGGAGAGCATCTCCCCTTCACTCCTTCTGGCACCAAAGAGTATCAAGCCTTGAGCTTCTTTCTCACCCCTTCCCGTTTTCCTGGAGTGGATTTGTCTTTTCCTAACAGCTGCCACATATTTTCCGCAAGGCTGAGTCTGTACTTCTCTACATCAGGGGTCCTCAACTCGTGGGCTGTGGACTGATACCGATCGATGGCCCACCAGAAACTGGGCTGCGCAAGTGGCCAAAGCCCCATTCCTGCATGGGTGGGATCCAGGCAGCATGTAAAACCAGGGCCCCCTGCTCCATGGAAAAACCGCCTTCCACGGAACTGGTCCCTGGTGTCCAAAAGGTTGGGGGGGCGCTGCTCTACACCACCTTCCAGAGGCAACACCTGGACTCACTAGGGCAGTCATGACTGTTTCAGTCAGAGACCTTCTTATTAAATCTCCTCTTTCCTTACAAAAGTGTCTGTGTCTTGTGTGTGTGTGTTTATGTGTGTGTCAGGGGGACCAATGAAGCTCAGCCGAACCAGCTCTGTCTGCAATGTGATCCAAAGGCAGAGGGGAAGAGGGATTGTTGTCCAATCGTCCTGGAGAGAGGAGGACATGGAATTCATGTCAGATTATACTTGAGGGACGGGACAGAACGCAGGGTATCCCCCGTAGCTTTTCACACTGAGTCCAGGAAGGGGGTCTGTGGAAATCAGGCTCCTGCTGGGTCCTTCCCATCTCTTAGTGTCCGTCAGCTCCACTCCAGATGCTTCTCCTTGCCGACTTGCTTCTGGTCTCCTGGTCAAGCAAGAGGAAGAAGGACACATGTCCAGCAGCCAAATTTGCAGCAGGACGTTCGGATTTGTCCTATATGACCAGCAGCTTCCTAGAGCAGGGATTGTTGGGGTTTGGGTTGTCTATCATTGTGGTAGATGAAAAAGTACCTTGTTGGGCTTCCTTGAGTTCATCCAACCAGGCCCTAGCATATACTATTCCTTAATGCTTAATGCTGGGCTGCATTAACAGAGGAATAGAATCAAGATCATGTGAAGTATTAATACCACTTTACAATGCCTTAGTAAGGCCACACTTGGAATACTGCATCCAATGTTGGTCACCACGATGTAAAAAAGATGTTGAGACTCTAGAACAGTGGTTCTCAACCTTTTTAATGCCGTGACCCCATAATACAGTTCCCCATGTTGTGGTGACCCCAGGTGCCAGGGGCGTGGCCAAGTGGGTGTGGCTGCCAAGTGGGTGTGGCCACCAAGTGGGCGTGGCCACCATGTTGTGGTGACCTCCAACCATAAAATTATTTTCATTGCTATTTCATAACTGTAATT
>NW_015390955.1:81753-82883 GCF_001527695.2 Protobothrops mucrosquamatus | reverse complement strand
CCTGCCGCAGGAGGGCGAGCCGGGCCAGGCTGGGCAGCGGGAAAGGAGGCGCGCTGCGATTTGCACAACCCCAGTCCCGGTGCAGAGAAGTGCCCCCGCCCCGGTGGATGGGGGGCTGGGAGGGGGAAGCCCCTTCCCATGCCTGGAAAGCAGCACTTCCTCTCCTGTTAGTGCACCCGCCTCCCTGCCGGTACGCTCTACAAAAGAAAAAAAAAAGCTCACTCACTTTGCCCGCGCAATGCCTCAAAGTTCTTCTCCTCCTCTCGTAGCCCCTCCTCTTTGCCTGAGCAGCCCAACCGTAGCAGCGCTACTGCCACTGTTCATACTTCTGATATCTGTATACTTGATGCTCTCTTTGGGAAAGCTTTTTTTTTTCCGCCAGAAACAGATTTCCTACATTTCATCAGTCCACATATAGACAGAACGGAAGTTTAATGCTGACTTGAGGGAGAGGAGTAGGGGATGGGGTGTGGGGGATGGAGGGGAATAGAAAGAAGCAGCGAAACGGCAAATGCAGGTTTTACCATAGGAAAGAGAGGGGTATTGCCTGCCTGCCGTCTGCACTCTCCCTCCCTCCTGCTCTAGGCATGGGAAAATGGGCGGAGGTCCTGGGAAGGCGAAGCGTGGGGGGGCAGGAGGCAGCAGAAGGCCCTGCGTGGCTCCCACAGCACCATCTGCACACCACACCAATGGCGCAGAGCTTGCAGTCGCCGAGCCAGACACCAGTGCGGGGCAGCGGCAGGGTGCAGACGGCAGGCAGGCAATACCCCTCTTGGGCGGAAGATTTTTTCTTTTACAGATGGCGTGGGTGAGCCCGACATTCGCAGGCAGGCAGGACCACGCCCACCGAGCCGTCACCTCCCCACTGCCCTCCACGCCAGCCGGCTCCGTCGCTGGACCTCCCAGCTGATAAGCGCAGGAGTTCGGCGCTGCGGCGGCCTCCCCTTTGCCCCCCGCACTGGCCAAAGCTTTGCCTGACTTTTTCTTTTACAAATGGGGCGGGTGGGCAGGCAGGACCCCGCCCGCGGAGTCACCGCCTCTTCATCGCCCTCCGCCAGCCAGCTACGTCGCCAGACCTCCCAGCTGACAAGCGCAGGAGTTCGGCGCTGCAGCGGCCTCCCCTTCGCCCT
>NW_015390955.1:69996-80962 GCF_001527695.2 Protobothrops mucrosquamatus | reverse complement strand
TGCGCCTGCGCTCTTCACACGCCTCCTGCAGGGCACATTTGGTAAAGTTCGTGCATTCAGGCTGCCGCCAAGCACAGGGAGTAGCACAGCTAAGGAAAAGGGCAAAAAAAAAATGGCGGACGGAGTGGTTTGGCGACCCCCGTGAAATGGTCGTGCGACCCCAAATGGGGTCGCGACCCACAGGTTGAGAACCGCTGCCGTAGAGGATGGCCGTGACCACATGGGTGGCTGTTCCATGCTCAAAGACTCCTGGATGGGAAACATTCTGGATTCCTAGATGGCTCATTGTCAGTTGTTCATACCTGGTGGTGGTTTTGTACTGAACGGTGATTCTGGCCTGTTGCTTAGACTTCTTGGTGTCATGAAGATACTTGGCTGACCCTCCCACATCAACCAGCCCCCCAAGGAAACTGGCCTTGAGGGATCCTGAAATGTCCAGGGCGGAGGCCTTGTCATCAATGGTGTCGGATGCAATTATTTCCGATTCGGTCTTGGGCTGAGGCTTGATGGTCAGGTCCTTCTGCAGAGAGCTGTAGTCCCAAAGGGTGACGCCTGCACGGAAAAAAAGACAACAGGAAGATAAATGTGAAATGAGACCTCCGAAATACCTGGAGAAGCCCCAGAGTGCTGAGACAATAGAGATATCATTTTTCCTGAATGGTGACCTCATTTGTTTTGCTTGGTCATCACCCAGCAGTTTTGCAAACTACCCGAAACTCAAAAGGCTTTTGACTGAGTAGAGAGGAATGGGAATTTCTATGTACCTATTGATTTCAAGAAAGATTTCCAACTCCCTGGAGAAAGCATGGTTTTCATCAGGGGTTCAGCGGTATCTTTTGTGTTCAGACCTGCCCCCCCCGGAAAAGTACCAGCACCACAACTGAATTAATGCCCCTCACTTCACCGTCCTGTGAGGGACCCCTACCGAGATAGCTGTTATCAGCAGGCTGTAGGTCCAAGTGACCCTGTGCTGTGCCGGAGAATTGATGGCGTTGCCCTTCTCCCTCCCTCCCTCTAGAGATCCTGCAGGGGCTGCCTACCCTTCGGCCTCTCCTCCAGATCCTACCTGGGATGAGCGCATCCTTGCGGCAGTCGTATAGCATCCCCAGCTGGAAGGGGCGGCCCAGGGCTGGGGTCTCCACAATATCTTCAGCCATGGCCAGGCTCAGCTCCTGTGTGTTGCTCCTGCAAGAGAGAAGAACCACTTGGAGGAGGCAGAGACTGACCGAGTGGGGGGGGACAGTGCATGTCCCACTCCTGAACCAGGAGTGTCCCCCTCTCCACCAACTCTTAGGAAGCTGTTCCAAGAAAGCGTCGTTGGGTGCACTGCAGGCCACACCGGTAAAGAGTTTGGGGAAGGGGATTCCTGCACCCTGTGTCTCTCACAGACCCCCCAGATGCTTCGGACAGCAGAAGGGCCAAGGCACAGATTGGCCCCATCAAATGCTGGGTTAGTTTTTTCTGCATTGCAAAGGGGAGCCATCATGCCACACACGGCGAGGGAGTTCAGCCTGCTTATTCAGCACAAAATGGGGAGCAGAGATAGTCCCCAACTTATAACAGTGCATTTAGTGACCGTTCGAAGTTATAACAGCACCGGGAAAAGGGATTTAGGAACGTTTTTCACACTGAACAACCATTGCAGTGTCCCCAGGGTCACGTGATCGAAACTCAGACCCTTGGCAACAGACTCCTATTTATGACCGTTGCTGCATCCCAAGGTCACGTGATCTCTTTTTGCAACCTTCTGACAAGCAAAGTCAATGGGGGACGCCGGATCCACTTACCAACCGGGGGACTAACTTATCAACAGCAGTGATTTACTTAAAAACCGAGGTGAGAAAGATCATTAAATGGGGCAAAACTCACTTAACGAATATCTCACTTAACAAGAGAAATTTGGGCCTCAGCTGCGGGCGTAATTAGAGGACTACCTGTATATTACCCATCAAAACTCATCAAGGAGAGAAGCAACCTAGAATTAAGGAGAAATTTCCTGACAGTGAGAACAATTAGCCAGTGGAACAACCTACTTCCAGGAGCTGTGAGTGCTCCAACAATGGGGGCTTTTCAGAAGAGACTGGACAGCCATTTGTCTGAAATGGTATAGGGTTTCCTGCCTGAGTAGGGGGTTGGACTAGAAAACCTCCAAGGTTCCTCCTAACTCTGTTATTCCATTCCACTCTATTCCACTCCACTCCACTCCACTCCACTCCACTCCACTCCACTCTACTCTACTCTACTCTACTCTACTCTACTCTACTCTACTCCACTCCACTCCACTCCACTCCACTCCACTCCACTCCACTCCATTATTTAATTCTACTCTACTCTACTCTACTCTACTCTACTCTACTCTACTCTACTCTACTCTACTCTGTTCTATATTCTGGTGCTTGGCAAGCTGACAATCTGTACGACCACAGGAGCTGAGAGCTTGACTGCACAAAACTCTTTCCCCCTCCACTCCAGAGAAGCGGGCCTTCTCCCTCCTCCTCCCACTGGCCCTCTCTGCCCCTCCCTCCCACATGCCTGTGTCCCCTTATCTTCCTCTTCAGCTGCTGCCGACAGGCTGGATACAGGCTGGGCTAGAAAGCTCAGGCCGGCTATGCTGGCTGTGGAATTCTGGGAGTTGAAGTCCACATGCCTTAAAATTGTCAAGGTTGAGAAACTCTGGGTTAAGGACTGGGCTCTCTCTAACTTCCACTTTCGCTTTCACTCAAGAGGAAATGGGCAGGGTGGAAGGCAGCTCCAGGTTCTGGCTGACCAACATCTCCATCTTCAGAAAGGGGGAAGGGAGGGAGGGAGGCTCCTGGTGGAAAGACCTCTCCCCCCCCCAAGACTTACGGAGGCCAACACCCCATCCAGACTTTCACAGCCTCCAGGACGGTGTGTCTCAAGCTTAGCCACTTGAAAATGGGTGGACTTCAGCTCCCAGAATTCTCTAGCCAGCTTGTTGACGAGCCCTGCTCTTTTTACCTCCCTCCCTCCCTCTTTCTCATCCATCTGTCCATTCATCTTTCCCATCTACCCATCCATCCATCTCTCCAGGAGGGCCAGAATTGGGCATCTCAACGGAAAAGGTCCTGGGAGAGGAGAGAGCTGCGGTTGAAGGGTAGGGTGAAGGTGTCTCCTCTCTCAATTCCAGCTCCTTCCTTGTTCGGCTGCAGAACTCTGCAGTCTTCAGAAAAGGAGAACCCCCTCCTCAAATTACCTGGAATGTCTCCCCCCCACAATAACACAGGTGCTTCTATGTCACCTGTTCTCTTCCCCTCCCTCCTCTGCTTCCAGTTGCCTTTTCTAACAAGGAAGGCCAGATCTTCAGCTGCTAATCCCCCTCTGATTGCCTTTCCTAATGTTGGGGTCTCAGCTGTCCCACCCACCCATTAGGGTCTCCCAGAAAGGAAGGGCCACTTGTCCATGGGTAAAAGGAGCAGCTCCTTGACCCGCATTCCACCAGATGCCCAGGAGAAGCTCCGCCCTTGTCCAACTTCACTCCACTGTCCCAGGAATGTCAACCTGGGGGTCTTGGCGCTTGGGGGGGCGGTCTCACCTGATTGGAGGGAATCAGGAATCCCTGGTGGGCAGGTAGATCCACTGCTCTCCTTTGCTGCTTCTCTGCTAGATCTCTCCGTTCTTTGAACCGCTGGAGGTTGGGCAATCTCTGGACCAGAGTCCAGAGATTGCCCAACCCTTTTAAGCAATTAGCAATTCTTGCCTGCAAGATTGCATCTCTTCTGGGCTTCCTGTCCTTAAAATACTTCCTGAAAAGGTGTGAGGGGGTCAACATTAATTCCCCACCTTTTAAGGTCTGCTTCTTCCTTCCTTCAACTCGTGGTCCAACATGGGGTCCTGAGGGAGAGGACGGGGTCTTCCCTCCAAAGATTTCAGAATGGGGGAAAGACCAGAAAGGCTGTTCTAATTCTCACAATTTTTTTCTGGCCTCAGTGCTCTGCCTGTGTGTGTGTGTGTGTGTGTGTGTGTGTGAGTGAGTGAGAGAGAGAGAGAGAGAGAGAGAGAGAGAGAGAGAGAGAGGAATATGGAGCAGCTGATCGCAGTTGTGCCAACATCAGCCTCCATCATCCTCTCCCGGTTATCCCTCTGGGCCCTGCAATTGGTCTGAGGGGAGGGGTCCAGAGCTGGACATCGGACTTAGAGGGTCTCTCCAAGAGACGAGTGTTAACTCCTGAGATTTGCAGACTCACATAATGCTCTCACACTGACTTCCAGGAGTGTCTGCAGAATGTGTTCAAACGTCGAGATGGTGCCACCATGGAGCAATTGAACCTCTCTCCATCTTGTAGGCTTCTCTAGTCTACTTCACCATGTATGATCCAGCCACTGCTTCCAGCTCTGGGCATGGATTTCACACCATGACAACGAGAAGGTCCAGGACTCCCATTTTCTGAAGGACCTTCCATAGCTTGAGAAGCTCATCACAATCCAACGGTTGGCCAGATGGCTCGGTAAGGTACAGGAAGCCGGTGTGAAGAAGCCTACGTCCACACAGGCAAACTGTCATTTTTATACAGAAGCAGAAGAGGATGCCTCTGGAGTTCACACTGAATATCCAGGCAACCACACAACAGGCAACCAGGCAGGGCTCCACAATCCCCTACCACCATGCCTGTCAGAATACCCAGCAGCAGAACATTGTCAAGAGGAAGGAGGGAATCACACAGCCCATGGTGTGGACCTCATTGGTGCTGTGACGGAGAAGGTTTAGGGTCCCCATGAAGAGCCCTGATTGACTGAGGGGACCCGAAGCTCTGATATTGCTGGATGGCGGGCAGAAAGTTGGTTCCTAAAATCCTGCCGGATCTTCCTCAGGTCTGGAATGCCCACCTGTGCTTCCTGGCTGACCGGCGGAAAGGAATTTAGAAAGAGAGGAGTCAGGTTGAGCCAGAGAGAAAATTGGCACAAGCAGACGACTGGTTCCAGATTTTTGTTACCCTAAGGAAACTTAAGCATGCCATCTGCTGTTTCTCATGAGCACAAACACACAAACACACATACAGAGGAAGGAGACAGAGAGAAAGAGAGAGAAGGAAAGAGGGAGGAGATGGGAGAGAGAATGAGAGAGGGCGGGAAGGAGGAAATGGAAGAGAGGGGAGGGAGGAGATGGGAGAGAGAAAGAGGGAGGGAAGGAGGAGATGGGAGAGAGAAGGAGGGAGGGAGGAAATGGGAGGGAGAGAAGGAGAGAAAGGGAGGAGAGGAGAAAGGGAGGGAGGAGATGGGAGGGAGAGAATGGGGGAGGGAGAATAAAACAGGGGAAGCAGGAATGAGACCGGGAGAGAGAGGAAAAAAAGAGTGAATGAGAAAAAGAATGAGAGGGAGAGAAAGAAAGAGGGAGCAAGGAGATGGGAGAGAATGAGAGAGGGAGGGAGAAGATGGGAGTGAATGAGAGGGAGAAGATGGGAGAGAGAGAGGGAGGGAGGGAGGAGATGGGAGAGAGAATGGGGAGGGAGAATGAGATGGGGGGAGAGAGAGCGCGAATGAGAAAAAGAATGAGAGGGAGAGAAAGAATGAGAGAGGGAGGGAGGAGTTGGGAGAGAGAGAATGAGAAGAGGGGGGAGAGAGAGAAAGAGAGAGAAAGAATGAGGAGATAGAGAGGAGGGAGGAGGTAGGGAGAGGGACCTTTCGGGCCTTTCCCTCAGCCACGAGTTTTCCAGGCAGGGCAGGCCTCCTCCCTTCCCCCCCCCTCACAAGCCCGTTCGCTTTCCTGCCGTTCGGAGGCCGTTTTGTTGGGATGTTGAATTCAGGGGACGGGGACGGCAAAAGTGTCCCTCAGGCCGAAACACAAAAACACGAACACACACACGGTTGCAGCTGATTGGTTGGAGAGGGCTGACCCTGCCTGAGGCTGTGATCGGTGGCTGGAGAAATGAAGGGGGCGTTTCCCTTTTTTCCCGCCTTTTCCTTCTGCATCCGTGGGCTGTTTAATTTTACCTCAGGATGTTCCTGACTGTCTTGCTTGCTTGCTTTCTTTCTTCCTCTCTGGATGATGGCAAAGTAAGGTTGAACATTTTATATATTTATATCTATCTATCTATCTGTCTGTCTGTCTGTCTGTGTCTATCTATCTATATATAGGTATATATATAGGTATATATAGGTGTATATATAGATATGTGTGTGTGTGTGTGTGTATGTATATGTGTAGGTGTATATATGTATATGTATGTATGTATATGAATATATATGTGTATATATATACATATATATATATACATATACATATGTATATTTACACATACACGTGTGTGTACGTATGTGTGTGTGTATATGTGTGTACATATGCACACAGATGTGTGTATATATGTATGCGTGTGTATGTATGCGTGTGTATGTGTGTGTGTGTGTATATATATATATATATACACACAAACATATATTATTAATTTGAATGTTAAATATAGAATTGCTGTAAGTTCAAATGTTTTATATATATATATATATACACATAAACACAGACAAGTAAGGTTGAATGTTAAATATGTGTTAAATATACACACACAGAGAACCAAAATGTTTATTAGATCCGTGTCCCTCCTGGCTGGTACTGGCAGCTCGGGAGGGGACACGAGCCTGGTTCCAGGGAATTGTCAACGCTTCTTTGCAGGAGGGTGTCTTCCCGGCGGCCTTAAAGGAGGCCGTGGTGAGGCCCCTCCTCAAGAAGCCTTCCCTGGACCCAGATGAGTTGGCTAACTATCGCCCGGTCTCCAACNCAATCCTGGCCAGGTGATACTGGCCCTGCTATGAGTTGGCTCACCCCCCCCCTCCATATTCTCCCTTATCCCTGGGAAACTCCTGGTGAGGATATTCAGGGCCCTATCAGATTTGATAGATAGATAAATAGACAGACAGACAGACAGACAGATATATAGAGAGACAGACAGACAGAGAAATGATAGATAGATAGATAGATAGACAGACAGACAGGATAGATAGATAGATAGAGAGACAGACAGACAGACAAACAGACAGAGATAAAGATAGATAGATAGATAGACAGACAGACAGACAGACAGACAGACAGACATAGATATATAGAGATGAGAGATAGATAGATAGATAGATAGACAGACAGATATAGAGAGATAGATAGAGATAGATAGATAGATAGATAGATAGACAGACAGACAGACAGACAGACAGACAGACAGACAGACAGACAGACAGACATAGAGAGATGAGAGATAGACAGAGATAGATGAGAGATACACAGACAGACATAGATATAGAGAGATGAGAGATAGATAGACAGACAGAGATATAGAGAGATAGATAGATAGACAGACATAGATATAGATATAGATAGATAGACAGACAGACAGACAGAATAGAGAAACAGACAGACAGATAAAGATAGACAGATAGACATAGATAGAGAGATAGATAGATAGACAGACATAGATATAGAGAGATGATAGATAGAAAGATAGACAGATAGACATAGCTATAGAGTTGAGAGATAGATAGACATATAGAGAGATGAGAGATAGGCAGATATAGATAGACAGACATAGAGATAGATAGATAGATAGATAGATAGATAGATAGATAGATAGATAGATAGATAGATAGATAGATAGATAGATAGATAGATAGATAGACAGACAGACAGACAGATAGACAGACAGACAGACAGACAGACAGACAGATAGACAGACAGACAGACAGACAGACAGACAGACAGACAGACATAGATATAGAGAGATGAGAGATAGACAGACAGACAGACATAGATAGATAGATATAGAAAGATGAGATAGACAGACAGACAGGATAGATAGATAGAGAGACAGACAGACAGATAAAGATAGAGAGATAGACAGATAGATAGATAGATAGAGATAGATAGATAGATAGATAGATAGATAGATAGATAGACAGACAGACAGACAGACAGGCAGATAGATAGATAGATAGACAGACAGACATAGATATAGAGAGATGATAGATAGATAGACATAGATATAGAGAGATGAGATAGACAGAGACACAGATATAGAGAGATGAGAGATAGATAGACAGACACAGACAGGATAGATAGACAGACAGACACAGAAAGGATAGAAAGATAGGATAGATAGATATTGATAGATATAGATGTAAGATAGACAGACAGACGATAGATAGATAGATAGATAGATAGATAGATAGATAGATAGATAGATAGATAGATAGATAGATAGACAAACAGACAGACAGACAGACAGATATAGACAGACAGACAGACATAGATATAGAGAGATGAGGGATAGATAGATAGACATAGATATAGAGAGATGATAGACAGACAGACAGATATAGAGAGATGAGAGATAGACAGAGATATAAAGAGATAGACAGATAGATAGACATAGAGATAGATAGACAGATAGATATAGAGAGATTAGACAGACAGACAGACAGACAGATAGATAGATATGACTATCAATTGAATGTTAAGTACAGTATAGCATTACTGTAAATTTGGTTGTTTGAATGTTAAATTTAGCATTGCTGTAACTTCGAATGCCTTTGACAGAGTTGCCACCTTGCAGCAGGAGCTGAATTAGAGAGGCTTTCTTTAGAGAGAAACAATCAGAGCTTGTGTCTTTTGCTGAAGTTCATGATGTCTTTTGTGTAATAAGGAGCGTACCTGTTGATTTCCACCAACCGATCAATTAACGGTCATCGGTTCGGCCATTGGAGCCTCTCGTTCCGCCCCTTCGGCCTTGTGGTCGAAAGTCAGACACCGGTTCCCACATCCAGCAACATCTTCCTTCAGGTTTTCATTACAGTCAGATGTAAAGTTGTCAAGAAATTTACCTTCCTCTTTGCGGGCGAACAAGAGGATCGTGTGATGCTTGGCTTTAAAGCTGAAAACCTCTTTGATCAGCTGAGCTACGTACATTTCTTCCTTGGAGAAGCGGCCATAACATATTACAGGTACAATAACGTGAGGATGACGGACTTGCTCACTTCTGCAGCGATATCCTTGTGTGTACGAGTGGTCTGGAAAAAGCCAGGCTTCCTGCCGTTCAGCCGCGTCTTCTCCTTTTGGCATGCTTTTGTTACCGACATAGCTGACCTCACTGACTTAATTCCTTACCTATATAAAANATATATATATATATATATATATATATATATATATATATATATATATATATATATATATATATATATAAAAACGTTGCTTCCCAGGGTTGTGTTTCCCATCGCACTTTTCTCATTTCCGGATTCCGAACTTTGTAGTTTGGTCCTCCCCACCGCCTGATTTAAGGGTGGCATAAATGGTTATTTCTTCCGTCCGAGTCCCACACACAAGTCTCGGAAGAGGCTGCGGAGCAGAGAGCCCAAGTATGTCCTGCTTTGTACAAAGTGCTGTCCAGCTCCCCCTTCCTTCCCTCTCTCTCTCTCTCTCTCTAGCAAGTGGGCCCCAAGTGAGGGTCTACTGGGGTTTCTCTTTTGGGGGTGGTCAGCTGGACATCCCACCGCAGGAGCGTTTGGGTTGGCCCAAGTCACCTTTTCCAGAATCGAGGCTCTATGAAACAGACATTCAGGGAGCCCCCGAAAGACCCTGCCCTCCTGCAGTCTTGCCAGACCCAAGCAGCTGTGACTCTTCTCCACCCCCAACTTAGCTGACTTGGATCAGACCTGGCCCCTTCCAGCAGGCTCCCCGATTGACCTCCCACTCAGCCCGTTCCCATCTATGACGTCCCACAGGATGGACCTCACGCTTGTAGTAGCTGCCTCCATTCTCCAAAATGGTCCTCGGCACCGTCTCCATCAGGTCAGGGACCTGCCTCTCCCGCTTGGCTCCCGTGGCCTCATGCATCGCGGCTGACTCGTTTTGCAAACCTTGCTCGCCACCGGACAACAAAAACTAGGGAGGGGGTAAGGATTTGAATGGATGAGTGGCTGGGAGGGGAATGAGGAATGTATGTGTGCACTGGCTGTGGCCTGAGAAAGTTTCAGCACCTCAAGGTCCGGACGATGGCAATCTTTCGAAGGGCGCAGACTGTTTCCCAAAACAAAACGATTGCAATGGATTGGTGGACAACGGACAATGGATAGCCTGGGGAGCAAAAGGGGGGGGGTTATAACTGCTGCTTTTCACGCCAAAACCTGAGAACTAGCTTTGTTTCTACTGTGTTTTTATGGATCGATCAGTAAAATTAAACTCTTGGTAAAACAATGTCCCAGGGGACGGTGGACATTGTGGTTGATTCCTGCTCTGCCGGATCAGGGCCACAGAGCCTCCTTTGGACTCAGCTGTGCGGTTTTCAGGCCCACCACAGAATCCCCTACAGAATTTAGAGGATCAGATGGGGACAGAATGACATGTGCTCTTTTAGGAAAGAGGAGAGGTAGGTATTTTTCTCTCGGCTTTGACTTTTATATCTCATGCATCTCTGGCTCCCAGAATAGGTTCCCAGTGCCCCCTCACACAAGCCAGAGCATGAGGCTCCCCAGTGAGACAAAACCCACCCCAGGCAATAATAATGCAGCCAAGCAACTGAGTCCCACCACGAGGGAGATCAACACGAAAGGCTCGGAGAAGGAGGGCGATGATCTCTTTGATTGGATTAATAACAACAACAACAACAACAATAATAATAATAAAGTTGGAAGGGACCCTGGAGGTCATCTAGTCCAACCCCCTGCTCAGGTAGGAAACCCTAGACCATTTCAGACAAATGGCTGTCCAGTCTCTTCTTAAAAACTTCCAGTGTTGGAGCATTCACCGCTTCTGGAGGCAGGTTGTTCCACTGCTTAATTGTTCTAACTGTCAGGAAGTTTCTCCTTAGTTCTAGGTTGCTTCTCTCCTTGGTTAGTTTCCATCCGTTGCTTCTTGTCCTGCCCTCAGGTGCCTTGGAAAATAGCTTGACTCCCTCTTCTTTGGGGCAGCCCCTGAGATACTGGAAGACTGCTATCATGTCCCCCCTCGTCCTTCTCTTCGTTAAACTAGACA
>NW_015390955.1:64800-66447 GCF_001527695.2 Protobothrops mucrosquamatus | reverse complement strand
TTGTTTGCAACGTGTTCCTGTGGACTATTTCCTTCCTTTGAACTTGAGGTTTGCTGTTTGTGTTTTGGACTTATTGACAGGATTGTCACCCAAATAAAAGGGATTTTGTTTTGTTTTAACGTTTCCAGCCTATTGTATCAGCAGGGGTTGGTCCTTGTGCCTTTAACAAGGACGGCAATAGGCTGGGATAGAACAATACCCTGCGTTCTGTCCCGTCCCTCGAGTAAAATCTGACATGAATTCCATGTCCTCCTCCAGGACGATTGGACAACATCCCTCTTCCCCTCTGCCTTTGGATCACATTGCAGACAGAGCTGGTTCGGCTGAGCTTCATTGGTCCCCCTGACACACACATAAACACACACACACAAGACACAGACACTTTTGTAAGGAAAGAGGAGATTTAATAAGAAGGTCTCTGATTGAAACAGTCATGACTGCCCTAGTGAGTCCAGGGTTTGCCTCTGGAAGGTGGTGTAGAGCAGCGCCCCCCAACCTTTTGTACACCAGGGACTAGTTCCGTGGAAGGCGTTTTTTCCATGGAGCAGGGGGCCCTGGTTTTACATGCTGCTTGGATCCCATCCATGCAGGAATGGGGCTTTGGCCATTTGCGCAGCCCAGTTCCTGGTGGACCATCAATCGGTATCAGTCCATAGCCCACGAGTTGGGGAACCCTGATGTAGAGGAGTCCAGACGCAGCCTTGCAGAAAATATGTGGCAGCTGTTAGGAAAAGACAAATCCACTCCAGGAAAACAGGAAGTGGTGAGAAAGAAGCTCAAGGCTGCCCTGGCTTGATGCTCTTTGGTGCCAGGAGTGAAGGGGAGATGCTCTCCAGATTCTCCTGCCATAATCTCTCCCAGTAAAGTTGAGCTCCAACATTTCTTGTGTTGTTGGCTTCCCGGCCTGGTCTACCTCGAAGGACAGACAGGTGGGAAGCCCCAAAGAGCTGGTCCTTCCTAAGGGACATGGGTCCAGGATGGGAGAGAATTACGCTGTGGGACCTACTGATACTAGGAAGGGTGGGCAGGATCTTCCCGTGCCCTTGAAGAAAGTCCTGTCATCCAAGGGGAGGAAGCGGGTTCTCGAGAGAAGGAATTGGCTGCGTGGAACTCAGCCGTGAATCTCTGGCTTGGGGTCTTCAGAGGTCACATGGCAAGGGCTAGATTAGAACCCAGAACGGAAGGGCTGTGGCCTTTGGCAGAGTTGCCCCCTTGGGAGCCAAGGCTCAATTAAAGAGACTTTCTTGCCTCTGTTGGAAAGGGGGGAAAAATCAGAACTTGCGTCTTTCGTTGAACTTCATCATTTCTTCCGTGTAATAAGGAGCATCTCTGTTCGTTTCCACCAGATGGTCAATCATGGTCATCAGTTCGGCCACCTGAGCCTCTCGTTCCGCCCCTTCTGCCCAGTTGTCGAAAGCCAGGAACCGGTTCCCACATTCAGCAGCATATTCCTGCAGGTTTTTATCATATCTAGCTATGAAATTCTTAATAGATATACCTTTTAGATCCTTTTTGTGGGTGAACAAAAGGATCGTGTAATTCTTGGCGTTAAGGCCAAAAATCTCTTTGATCATGTACATTTCTTCCTGGCGTACACGACCAGCAGACATCACATGCAGAATGACGTGGGGACCCGGGGACCAAAAC
>NW_015390955.1:52381-64660 GCF_001527695.2 Protobothrops mucrosquamatus | reverse complement strand
GCTGCCTTGCTCAGAGGTTGCCAGGAACTCTCTTCCCCCAGAAGTCAAGCAAAAATTGGAGGGGGATTAAAAAAGGACCACCCCCTCTTCAGTGCTCTTAAGGCTGACCTTGCCCTCCAGCAACTTTGCCAGACCCAAGCAGCTCTGACTCTTCTCCACCCCCAACATAACTGACTTGGATCAGACCTGCCCCCCTCCAGCAGGTTGCCCCTGAGTCATCCTCCCACTCCGCCCCATTCCCCTCTATGACATCCCACAGGATGGACCTCACACTTGTAATAGCTCCCTCCATTCTCCAAAACGAGGACCATCTCCATCAGCTCAGAGACCAGCCTCTCCCGCTCGGCTCCCGTTGCCTCATGCCTCGTGGCTAACTCACTTTGCAAACCTTGTTCACCACCGGATGACAAAAACTAGGGAAGGGGGAAGGGGATGATGAGTAGCTGAGAGGGATATGAGGAATTTATGTGCACCGGCTGTGGCCTGAGAAAGTTTCCACCACCTCAAGGTCGGACGATGGGAATCTTTCGAGCGGTGCAGACAGTTTCCCAAAACAAAATGATTGAACTGGATTGGTGGACAATGGGTGGTCCGGGGAGGAAAGTGGGGATTATTGCTATGCTGCTTTTCATGCCAAAACTGAGAATGAGCTTTGCTTCTACTGTGCCTATATGGATCTATCAGGAAAGTTAAACTCTTGGTAAAAAAATGTCCCCGGAGTTTCTTTGCTGCATATGCCAAAAATCTTTAAAATCACCAGCGATGGAGCACCCAAAACTGGTATCAGCCTATTCTACTGCCGCCGCCTCCTCCTCCTCCTCCTCCTCCTCCTCCCCTCTTCCTCCAAAGAAGGTGTCAAGTTACCTCTGAAGGCCTCCCCCTGGGATAGATGCAAGTGATCTCCTCGCTCCATTGACCGAGCCCAAATTGAGTCACAGCTGCACATCGGAATTGGTACTGAAGATTTAGGTGGACATCTTCCAGGGTGAAATGATCTTTAGGGCCTTCAGTATGGAGACTCTTCCAATTCTGCCCTGCAATCCGATATTCCACCTGGTACCTGGAGACTGAAGGCTTCCCAATGGCTACTGGATCAATACCGATCTGGAAACTATTTGGGTGGACTTGCTCAATCTTGGGAGGGGGAGGCCTTCTAAGAGCAGCTTCCAGCTCCTGACGTTTCTTGAGGACCGCCATGGTCAGGATTAAACTTTTGGTTTCCAGCAACATTAGCGAGTCAAAGAAATTCTTCATGCTCTCGGCACTCATTTTCCAGTATATTTCAGCAGCAGCATTATGGATTCCTCCACTTTCTCTGTGAGTAAAAAGGGCTGAATGGTTGAATCTGAAGTGCAGAGGGATTCCCAATTTGTCCCAATCACAAGGCAGGTCAGCCTCCTTGAGGGCCTCAAGGACAGGTGGGGTTCTCCCATCTGCATAGGTGATCAGGAGCTGGATGTTATCCTTGACGTCTTTTCCCAACAGGGAGAGCATGGAATCAAAGACGCATTTCTGGGCATGAATTGAATGGGCAAGGAAGGCCTGTGCCACCAAGCAGATGGCATCAATGTGGTCAATGCCCCCTGGGTTGGAGAAAAATTCTCGGAGCTGCTCCTCAACCAGTTTGTCTTGCTCTGTGTCTTTTGTGCCTCCAAATCCTGGAGTGTCAATTATTGTGAGAGAATAGGGAATCCAGAACCCCTCCTGATGGTGCACCACATAGACAGTGACTTCAGACGTCCTGCTTCCAGCTTCGCTTCTCTGGGTGGTTTCATGCATCAGTTTGAATCTGAAATTATCTCCCCACTGGACACCCAGGATATAATTGATCATCCCGTTGATCAGTGTGGTTTTCCCAGACCGTGTTGCTCCCATCACCAGGATCACTTTGTTGGGCACTTCTGGTTTCTCTTTTCCAAGCTGGTATATGAGACAAGAGGTGGAGGCGTCTGAGGGGACTTTCTCCAGAGGAAGGGCGAACACGAACGGATGTCTGTCCTCCACCAGGGAACTTTCCTGAAGGAACTGGCGGGCTACGTTGCCTGCATCTTCTTCCTCCAGTGATGTGGAGACTTCCACCTCCTCACTGGGGACACCCAGAGCTCCATTGTCACACACAGCTGACACCCGTATTCTATACGCCATCTGGGGCTTCAGACCTTCAATGGAGTAAAACTCTGTTTTTCTCCCAGTCCTTTTTCCAGTCCACTGGTCCTTCCCAACTCCAGCCTCTACCATTCTGTACTCCACTTTGTACTCCTTGACCACAACTCCTGAGGCAACGATGCTGGGATTCATCCAGGCCACAGAGATGACAGAAGATGCTGCAGTTGCCTTTCTTAATTTCTCAGGAGGGCTGATGGGAAGGGTCTTTATGGGTGGGCTCAGGTCACTGGATTTACTAAATCCAAGCTTGCAACAAGCAGCATACTGGAACTGGTACTCTGTGTTTGGTGGCAGATCTTTCAGCAGGAACATCTCCCCGGTGTCCTCTGTCCTCACGGTCTTCCAGTTTTCTTCCCCTGCAATCTTGTACTCTACCAGATAGCTGGAGATGGCAGCCTTTCCATATTCAGCTGGCTGAAACTTCAGCTGAATGCTGTCGTGTCTCAGTTCAGTAATCTGCAAAGGGAGAGGTTTTGAAGGCAACTCAAAGTTCTTGCTGACCAGCTTTCCATCTTCATAAAGGTATATTGAGGCTCCTGGGGTCTCCACATCTGGGAGTGAGGCCACAACAAAGCGGACTTTCTCATTCGATTGATTGATAGTGAAAAAGTCTTTCATGGATCTGGCAGCTTGGCGAGCATTGTGGGTCCTCTCCTGGTCCTCAAACCAGGCCTTGCCTTTCTTCACCTCAGGAGTGGACCTTGTGGACTTAGCTGATTCTTGCAAGAATCGTTCCTGAATCTTGTCCTGTAAGCTCAAGAGAAATGGCTCCTCTTCCTGTAAGGAAGTGAATACAAAAGAGACCACGTATAAATTTTGAGGGTCCAGAACTATTTCTTCCATCTTGTTCTGGGAAGAGATAACTTGTATTTCACTTAGAATAGCCAGATAAGATTTGACAAAGTTAATTTCTCTCTTTTTGGTATATAGAAATTCACCGAGTCTTTGGCTGTTGAAGGACGACTGGTTGACTGACATCAAGATGTCCACCAGGGTCCCTTCTTCCTGCCCTCCACCACGGATGGAAGGCAACACTCTGGCCAGCTGTTTCTGGAAAGTCTGCCTGTGTTGCTTGCCAAGATCCTTGAACTGCTGGATCTTCTTCTTGATCTCAGGGAAGGTCTCAGCAATGGGATCGTTGGCTAGATCGTTGCTTTGCATCTGAATTTCGTTGAGTTCCTCCAAGATCTTCTCAGCATCAAAGACCAATTCTAGGCTGATCTCACGGACCATCTTAGCTGCTTTGGTGTCGAGCTTGGTCAACGGGTAGAGCCAGACTCTCATAGGCACAGCCTTCTCCCCATCTTTCCCTAACATTTTCGGTAGAGTTGCGTAAACTTTCATGGCATCTTGGAAAGTGACTGGATTTTTCTCCAGAGAAAAGTCTCCATGGAACTTGCACCTGAACTTCAGAGCATTCTCTTTCTCCTCATGATTGTATTTGACCTCGGCTCCTCCTCCGATAGATATTTCCTTCGTGAGTGTAACCTGGAGACTTCCTTCTATATTTTTTATTCTCTCTGTTGAAGAAACGTCTCGGTCAAAGACAAAGAAAGCCTGGGCTCCGTAGAGGATGGCGGTGACCACATGGGTGGCTGTCCCATGCTCAAAGACTCCTGGATGGGAAACATTCTGGATTCCTAGATGGCTCATTGTCAGTTGTTCATACCTGGTGGTGGTTTTGTACTGAACGGTGATTCTGGCCTGTTGCTTAGACTTCTTGGTGTCATGAAGATACTTGGCTGACCCTCCCACGTCAACCAGCCCCCCAAGGAAACTGGCCTTGAGGGATCCTGAAATGTCCAGGGCGGAGGCCTTGTCATCAATGCTGTCGGATGCAATGATTTCCGATTCGGTCTTGGGCTGAGGCTTGATGGTCAGGTCCTTCTGCAGAGAGCTGTAGTCCCAAAGGGTGACGCCTGCATGGAACAGGAGACAAATGTGAAATGAGACCTTAGAAACGCCTGGAGAAGCCCCAAAGTGCTGAGACAATAGAGACATCATTTTTCCACGATGGTGACCTCATTTGTTCTGCCTGGTCATCACCCAGCAGTTTTGCAAACTACCCGAAACTCAAAAGGCTTTTGACTGAGTAGAGAGGAATGGGAGTTTCTATATTTATTTATTTATTTATTTATTTATTTATTTATTTACTATTTATTTATTTATTTATTTATTTACTATTTATTTATTTATTTATTTATTATTCTTATTTCTACCCCGCCCTTCTCCCTGCGGACTCAGGGCGGCTTACAACCATTTAAAAACAAATACTAAATACAAAGATACAAAATTTAAAATATTAATTAAAATGAAATATTATTCTAAGGTCAAAAATTTTTTAAAAATTTTTAAAAATTATTTTAAAATTAAATTAAAATAACCCCTAGGCCAGTCCTGCTAACTTAAATATACCTATTGATTTCAAGAAAGATTTCCCACTCTCTGAAGAAACCATGTTTTTCATCAGGGGTTCCGAGGGGTCTTCAGTGTTCAGACCTGCCCCGCCCCACAAAAAAGCAACAGCACAACTTTAGAATTAATATCCCTCAGTTCACCGTTCTGCGAGGGACCCCAACTCCTTTTGTAATCATTTTCCAAAGCATTTCAGAGACTTTCTTTTGGGGCGAGAAAAGTTGCTGTGTGCCTGTCCAAAGGGTTGGATACACATTCCAGGCAGGTCCTATCCAGATAGCCGTTATCAGTTGGCTGTAGGTCCAGGAGCCGAAGCCTGAAGTGACCCTGTGCCGGATAATTGATGGCGTTGCCCTTCTCCCTCCCTCCCTCTAGAGATCCTGCAGGGGCTGCCTACCCTTCGGCCTCTCCTCCAGATCCTACCTGGGATGAGCGCATCCTTGCGGCAGTCGTAGAGCATCCCCAGCTGGAAGGGGCGGCCCAGGGCTGGGGTCTCCACAATGTCTTCAGCCATGGCCAGGCTCAGCTCCTGCATTTTGCTCCTGCAAGAGAGAAGAACCACTTGGAGGAGGCAGAGACTGACCGAGTGGGGGGGGGGGACAGTGCATGTCCCTCCCTGAACCAGGAGTGTCCCCCTCTGCAACAACTCTTAGGAAGCTGTTCCAAGAAAGTGCCATTGGGTGCACTGCAGGGCACACCGGAAAAGAGTTTGGGGAAGTGGATTCCTGCACCCTGTGTCTCTCACAGACCCTCCAGATGCTTCGGGCAGCAGAAGGGCCGCTGGAGAAGTCCGCAGAATCAGGACCCCCAAGAGCAGCCGATGGTCACAGCCTACACCCCACACACTAACCAGCAAGTGCCACTTACCTGCTCCCCAAATCCACCCCTGTAAAGAGTTTGGGGAAGGGGATTCCTTCACTGTTAGGACCCAGGTGGGCAATGCCAGGCAGGCCTCCAGAGAGTTCTTTATTTCTCTTGGGAAGGTTGAACAAATGGCCCTCCACTGACTAGTCAGTCCCCCAACCAACAGCCTATAGATTACCCGGCAACGCCCCAAGGCAGAGGTCCAGACATATGGCAAGGGCAGTCCTCAGAGCATGGCAAAGGTGCAAGACAAGGAGCAACTTCCAAAAGGGGCAGAGTGAAACAAAAGGCAAACGCAGTTCACACAACAAGGGCCCAGTTCAAACCAAAAGAGAAAGAGCCCTTCTCAAAGCAAGACGGGGCCCAAGGGAAGCAAGGCAGGTCTGAAGGGAGAATCGTCAGGGCCAGGGCAAGCCAAGAACAGCCCTCACCACAAGGCAAAAGCAGTCGTTGACACACGGGGGGGCGGGGGACAGTTCTTAAAACAAGGTGAAAGCAGGCCGAGCCGAGGGAGTGTGATCTGAAGACAAACATTTCTTCCTGGGAAAAGCCCCTCCTCACTGCGCCTCCTTAAAGGTTACTCTCCAGGAGAACCTCGTGAGGAGGGGCTGGGCACCCTCCTACTGAACAGTCAGGGTGCCCTGTGCTGACTCTGCCTTCTCCCCATTCTTCGCACTCGGGGACCAAATGCGGGACGCATTTGGTCATCTCTGGAGCTCCGCCGCTCCTCTGCCTGCTCTTTATGTCTCCCCCACCCCTTCCTCAATCAGCCTGCGCCCTCTCTTCCTCCCTGCCTACTCTTCCGAGGGTCCAGGGACCTGGTCCTGCCTGGTCCTCAGGTCGTTTCTCCTGAGCCATAGAAACTGCACCATCCCCCTGCACTGGCCCCGGCTCCATCTCTTCCTCAGACCAGGTCTCTGAGACGGGGCCATGACATTCACCATTTGTCTGAATTGGTATAGGGTTTCCTGCCTGAGCAGGGGGTTGGACTAGATGACCTCCAAGGTCCCTTCCAGCTATTCTATTCTATTTTCTATTCTATTCTAGATCATGGGTCTGTTTTCCTTCGGCAGCAAGTAGCCCGTTCTCAGCCCTCTCGGAAAATTGCAGGCTGTTTCCTCTGTGCAGCCCCACCCCAAGGCTCTGCTTTCAGCTCTAAGTCAAGGGGGGGGGAAGAGATGTGCCAACCCCCAACTTCGCAAAGCCCCTTGGAGGGGAGGCTTTGGGGAAGGGTCAGACAACGGCCAGCCCTCGCAACAAGCCACAGAGTCCTCACAGCCCTGACTTCACGACTAAAACGTTTATCTGCAGAAAGAGAAGGGAAACTCCTAATCCCTCGGCTTAGAACGGGGAGAGGGGAGGGGGCAGCCTGGTTTCCTCCCCTGTCCTGGTGGCAGGATCAGAATTCAGGCCCTTGGCAAGCTGGTGCTCCCTCTCTCTCTGCCCCTCCCTCCCACATGCCTGGGTCCCCTTACCTTCTTCTTCCTCTGCAGCTGCTGCCTACAGGCTGGATACAGACTGGGCTAGAAAGCTTCTCCCGGAAGAATCTTCCCTCTCACTAACTTCCACTTTCGCTTTTATTCAAAAGGAAATGGGCAGGGGTGGAAGGCAGCTCCAGGTTCTGGCTGACGACTTCTCCATCTTCAGAAAGGGAGAGGGAGGGAGGGAGGGAGGCTCCTGGTGGAAAGACCTCTCCCCCCCTCCAGACTTAGAGAGGGAAACACCCCATCCTGACTTTGACAGCTTCCGGGAGGCTGTTTGTCAAGCTGAGCAACTTGAAAGTGGGGGGACTTCAACTCCCAGCATGCCCCAGCCAGTATATTGAGAAGCTCTGATCTCTCTCTCTCTCTCTCTTTCTCTCCCTCCCTCCTTCCCTCCCTCAATCCATCCAGCTGTTTCTCATTCTTGGCCACTTGAAAGTGGCTGGACTTCAACTCCCAGCATGCCCCAGCCAGTATGTTGAGAAGCTCTGATTTCTCTCTCTCTCTCTCTCAATCCATCCAGCTGTTTCTCATTCTTGGCCACTTGAAAGTGGCTGGACTTCAACTCCCAGCATGCCCCAGCCAGTTATGTTGAGAAGCTCTGATCTGTCTCACTCCGTGCATCTACGCATCCCCCCCTCCACCCATCCGTCATTTCGTCCGTCTGTCCGTCCATGCAGGTGTTCCTCATCCTTTGCCACTTGAAAATGGGTGGACTTCAGCTCCCAGAATTCCCCAGCCAGCACGTTGAGAAACCCTGCTCTCTTTCTCCCTCCCTCCCTCCATCTTTCTCATCCATCCATGTCCCAGAGTTAAAGAGCTCTTCTTCTGGCCAGGTTCCCATCGCTGTGAGGAATTTGGTCGGGGCCAGTATAAAAAGGGGCGTCTCTCTTTTTCCCCGCCTTTTTTTTCTTCTCTTGTGTTCTGCCTGCGGTTTCATTTACCTCAGGATCATCCTGTCTTGTCTGCTCCTGCGGGAGGCGCTCTGCGCTGTGATTGGTTGCCGCAAGTATAAAGGGGGCGTTTCCCTCCCCCCCGCGCTTTTTTCTTCTGTGTTTTGCCTGCGGTTTCATTTACCTCAGGATCATCCTGTCTTGTCTGCTCCTGCGGGAGGCGCTCTGCGCTGTGATTGGTTGCCGCAAGTATAAAGGGGCGTTTCCCCCCCGCCCCCGCTTTTTCCTTCTCTGTGTTTTTTGCCTGCTGTTTAATTTACCTCAGGATTTCCCTGTGTACCTTCCTGACTGGTCTGCTGCTGCAGGAGGCGCTCTGTGCTGTGATTGGTTGCCCCAAGTATAAAGGGGAGTTCCCCCCACCGCTTTTTCCTTCTCTGTGTTTTGCCTGTTGTTTAATTCAGGGCTTTTCAACCTTTTCACCCATTGTACCACTTTTAGGATATGGTAATATCCGAGTACCACCAGTCGCCTAGCAAGGTGTCAAAAACTTGATGACCCCCCACAAAAAAGGAAAAAAGTGATAAAGTACAGGTAGTCCTCGACTTTCAACAGTTCGCTTAGTGACTGTTCGAAGTTACAATGGCACTGAAAAAAGTGCCCCCCAAGGCACAGCCGAGCAAGACACCTGCCTGCCCACCCGGCGGCGCTCTTCCTCCTGTCCGAGGTTTTCATTGTTGTGAGCATTTCTGTTGAGGATTGGCAGCAGGGGTGGGGTGGGGGGTGTTTGGTTTTTTATTCCCCCGTCTGCTGGGTGGTTGCAGCAGGTTTTGGTCACTTCACATGACCCTGGGACACTGTGACCGTCATAAATATGAATCAGTTGCCAAGCATCTGAATGTAAATCACAAGACCCTGGAGAGGCTGCAACATTCCAGCTGATCGGTGCTTCTTCTGGGCTCAGCAGAAGCACCAGGATCAGCGCCGAGCTCCAACTGGAGCCTGGCACTGATCCTGGCACTTCCACTGAGCCCTGGCAGCCCCGAAGAAGCGTCGATCAGCTGGAAAGCGGCACTGATCCTGGCGCTTCCTCTGAGCCCTGACAGCCCTGCACCTTCAGCCATCTCTCGCTCAGGCTTGTGCGGTGCTGCCACCGGTTCAGCTCATTCCCCTCCCCCACTAGGATGGCCACGTACCACCTGCCAGGTGCCAATGTACCACAGGTGGTACCCGTACCACTGGTTGAAAAGCCGTGGTTTAATTTACCTCAGGATTTCCCTGTGTTCTCTTCCTGACTGGTCTGCTCCTGCAGGAGGCGCCCTGCACTGAGATTGGTTGCCGCAAGTATAAAGGGACGTTTCCATCCCCCCCACTTTTTTTTCCTCTGTGTTTTGCCTGTTGTTTAATTTACCTCAGGATTTCCCTATTTTCCTTCCTGACTGGTCTGCTGCTGCAGGAGGCGCTCTGCGCTGTGATTGGATGCCCCAAGTATAAAGGGGGCGTTTCCCTCCACTCCCCCCCCCCTGCCTTTTTTCTTTTTTCCAGCTACCTGTGGAAAAAGCAGGGGTCTTCAAATCTGGCCCTTTTATGATTTGTGGCCTTCAACTCCCAGAATTCCTCAGCCAGGCACGTTGGATGAGGAATTCTGGGAGTTGACGTTCACTAGTCATAAAAGGGCCCAGTTTGAAGACCCCTGTCCTTAAAGCATCCCGGCTGAGGAATTCTGGGAGTTGAAGTCCACCGGTCACAAAAGGGCCCAGTTTGAAGAGTCCTGTTCTAAACCATATCAGCAATTCTGCTTTCAGGGCGGAGGAGGAAACAGGCCATAATTCGTCATTGTGGCTGGATGGGTGGCCTGCTTGACCATGGGCTGGCTACACATTAGCAGGGAGAAGATCCTGCCTGGCTAATGGCTACTAGCAGGCCGGGTGCTTAGGGCTTCTGGGCTGAGACCATGCATTAATTGCAGTCCGAGAGGCTGGGAGTTCTAATTTTGTCTTAGGCATTGTTAGAAGGAGAATTCAAGATGGACAACATTTAATATTTATTTGCTACGTATATGTAGGGATGTGGGTCTATACATATGTTGTTCATAGTATGTTTAAGGGTGTGTCATGTATGAGTTTCACTTTGAGAGCGGGCAACTAAATTTCATTTTTGATGTGTGCCATTGTGCCCACAGTATAAAAAAATGACAATAAAGATTATCTTATCTATCTTGCTCAATAGTAGTAACTATGAGAGGGATCTCAAGGTCCTAGTGCACAATCCCTTAAATAGGAGCCAGCCGTGTGCTGCAGCTGCCAAAAAGGCCAACACAGTGCTAGGCTGCATTAACAGAGGGATAGAATCAAGATCACATGAAGTGTTAATACCACTTTACAAGGCCTTGGTAAGGCCACACTTGGAACACGGCATCCAGTTTTGGTCACCACGATGTAATAAAGATGGTGAGACTATAGAAAGAGTACAGAGAAGAGCAACAAAGATGATCAGGGGACTGGAGGCTAAAGCATATAAGGAACGGTTGCTGGAATTGGGTATGTCTAGTTTAACGAAGAGAAGGATGAGGGGGGACATGATAGCAGCGTTCCAATATCTCAGGGGCTGCCCCAAAGAAGAGGGAGTCAAGCTATTCTCCAAGGCACCTGAAGGCAGGAGAAGAAGCAACAGGTGGAAACTAATCAAGGAGAGAAGCAACCTAGAACTAAGGAGAAACTTCCTGACAGTTAGAACAATTAACCAGTGGAACAACCTGCCTCCAGAAGCTGCGAATGCTCCAACACTGGAGGTTTTTAAAGAAGAGACAGGATAGCCATTTGTCTGAAATGGTATAGGGTTTCCTGCCCGAGCAGGGGATTGGACTAGATGACCTCCAAGGTCCCTTCCAACTTTATTATTATTATTATTATTATTATTATTATTATTATTATTATTATTATTATTATTATTATTATTATCATCATCATCATCATCATCATCATCATCATCATTATTATTATTATTATTATTATTATTATTATATGTAGGGATGTGGATCTATATATATGTTGTTCATAGTATGTTTAAGGGTGTGTCATGTATGACTTTCACTTTGAGAGCGGGCAACTAAATTTCATTTTTGATGTGTGCCATTGTGCCCACAGTATAAAAAATGACAATAAAGGTTATCTTATCTTATCTATCTTATCTAATCAGTTAAGAAAATGGATGCACAACGGAGGCAGTTGCTTGAGGAGATGACGTTTATTTCCAAGCGCAGAATATAGGCTGCGTGTGAGGTCAGCAATTGGAGGTGGCCCAATGAGCTCGCCAGGCAAGCCCCTTAGATAAAATATATTGCTTTTTTTCTCCGAAGGTGGACAGAAAGAATGCCAGCCATTATCAATCCTTGGAAAATGTAATGGTAACAATAGAAAATAGTCCTCGGTACTCTCTCGGCTTGGTTGTTTTCTTGCAGACGTTTCATGAGCAAACTAGGCAACATCATCAGTGCTAGAAGGGAGGAGGAAGAGGAGGAGAAAAAGAAATCTAGGGGTCCCTGGTGTTCTCTGAGCTTGGCTGTTTTCTTGCAGATGTTTCGTGACCCAACTAGGTAACATCATCAGTGCTACAAGGGAGGAGGAGGAAAAGAAATCTAGGGGGTCCCTGGTGTTCTCTGAGCTTGGTGGATTTCTTGCGGACGTTTCGCGACCCAACTAGGCAACATCAGCAGCGCTAAGGGAGGGGCTCCATTTCCCAGGTCAGGTGTCTTCAAAGGACAGATGCAAGTGATCTCCTCGCTCCATTGACTAAACTCTTCTTCCATCCCGGCAGCGCATCGGATATTTAGCTGCCCGTCTTCTAGGACCTCCTTAGGTTCTTCCGCATGGAGATTTTGCCATTCCTCCTTGCCTGTAATCTGAAATTCCTCCAGGTACCGGGAGACCAAACCGGCCAATGGATCCGTCATGATCTCGGTAAGATTTGGTTGAAGTTTCTCAATCTTAGGACAGGGAGGACTTCTAAAGAGCAGCTTTCAGCTCCTGAGGCTGGTTGAGGACCTCCTCGGTCGAGGTTAAACTTTTAAACTTTTGTCATCCAGAATCATTAACGAGTCAAAGAAATCCTTCGTGCTCTTGGTGCTCATTTTCCAGGATATTTCAGCAGTAGCATTACGGCTTCCTTCATTTTCCTGGTGAGCAAAGAGAGCTGAATGGATGGATCTGAAGTGCAGAGGGATTCCCAGCTCGTCTCGAGCACCCAGTAAGTCAACCCCCTTAACAGCCATCAGGACGGGTGAGGTCTCCACATCTGCAAAGGTGACCAGGAGTTGGACGTTAAACGCTATCTCTTTTCCTATCATGGAGAGGATGGAATCAAAGATGCAATTCTGGGTGTCAACTGGATGGACAAGAAAAGCCTGGGCCACGAAGAAGATGATGATAATAATAATAATAATAATAATAATAATAATAATAATA
>NW_015390955.1:47926-50739 GCF_001527695.2 Protobothrops mucrosquamatus | reverse complement strand
CTCTCCAATTCTGTAATGGTTTCCTGCTGGAGCAGGGGGTTGGATTAGATGACCTCTAAGGTCTCTTCCAACTCCGTCATTCTGTAAAGATCTCTTATTCGAGCAGGGGGGCTGGATTAGAAGACCTCCGAGATCCCTTCCCACTCCGTAATTCTGTCATTTTGTAAGGATCTCCTGTCCGAGCAGGGGGTTGGGCTAGATGACCTCCCGAGGGCCCCTTCCAACTCTCGTCTTCAGTGATTCGGTCTTCTGTTCGCATCTGCGGAAGAACGAATGAACGATGGAGGAGAAACGGGATGACTTCTGATCCCGTTTGGGCTAAGTGTGAGTCCCTGGGCCCCTATTTTTTCTTTTCTTTTCTTTGATCTAACCGTCCCCACGTCCCCTCTTGCGTCATTCCCTGGTGACAATCCCAGCGGTAAACAACAACTCCCCTCCCGGCCAGGTTCCCCCCGCCGATGGGAGGTAAAGAGATTGGAGCCAGCTCAGGGGAGGGACCGCGTCACGAGATCGAGTCACCTCTCGCTTGCGAGGTCAAAGAGCAAGAGAAACAAGAAACAAGCATGAAGCACCTCTGGCTGATCGTGGGCGTCCTCCTGGCTTTGGGGGCCACGGCCCCCCAAGGGAAGAAGGTGAGCTTCCTTGGGGTGGGGTGGGAGGGGTGTCCAAAGGGCGGAACAAGAAGATCAGAGGGGTTTCAGTGGAGACGGGCGGTCCGACAATCCTTCGGACAGCGGTGAGCGCCGTCTCCTGCTGGAGCGGGGGGTCAGACTAGATGACCTCCAGGGTCCCTCCCAGCTCTGTCATTCTGTAGGTCTTCTGCTCAAGCAGGGGGTTGGGCTAGAGGACCTCCAGAGTCCCTCCCAGCTCTTTCATTCTGTAAGGGAATCAAGCTGAGCGGGGGGTCGGACTAGATGACCTCCAGGGTCCCTTCCAGCTCTGTCGTTCTATAAGGCTCTCAAACTTGAGCGGGGGGTTGGACTAGATGACCTCAAGGGTCCCTCCCAGCTCTCATTCTGTAAGGGTCTCATGCGTGAGCGGGGGGGTTGGACTAGATGATCTCCAGGGTCCCTTACAGGTCTGTAATTCTGTAGATTTTCTGCTCAAGCAGGGGGTCAGACTAGATGACCTCCAGGGTCCCTTCCAGCTCTGTCATTCTGTAGGTCTTCAGCTCAAGCAGGGGGTCGGACTAGATGACCTCCAGGGTCCCTTCCAGCTCTGTCGTTCTATAAGGCTCTCAAACTTGAGCGGGGGGTTGGACTAGATGACCTCAAGGGTCCCTCCCAGCTCTGTCATTCTGTAAGGGTCTCATGCGTGAGCGGGGGGGTTGGACTAGATGATCTCCAGGGTCCCTTACAGGTCTGTAATTCTGTAGGTTTTCTGCTCAAGCAGGGGGTCAGACTAGATGACCTCCAGGGTCCCTTCCAGCTCTGTCATTCTGTAGGTCTTCAGCTCAAGCAGGGGGGCGGACTAGATGACCTCCAGGGTCCCTTTCAGCTCTGTCATTCTGTAAGGGTCTCAAGCTTGAGCGGGGGGGCAGACTAGATGACCTCCAGGGTCCCTTCCAGCTCTGCCATTCTGCAAGGGTCTCAAGGTTGAGCGGGCGGTTGGACTAGATGACCTCCAGGGTCCCTTCCAGCTCTGTCATTCTGTAAGGGTCTCCTGCTCAAGCAGGGGGTTGGGCTAGATGACCTCCAGGGTCCCTTCCAGCTCTGCCATTCTGCAAGGGTCTCCTGCTCGAGTGGGGGAATGGACTAGATGATCTCCAGGGTCACTTCCAGCTCTGCCATTCTGCAAGGGTCTCAAGCTTGAGCGGGGGGTTGGACTAGATGACCTCCAGGGTCCCTTCCAGCTATGTCATTCTGCAAGGGTCTCAAACTTGGGCGGGCGGGCGGACTAGATGACCTCAAGGGTCCCTTTCCAGCTCTGCCATTCTGCAAGAGTCTCAAGCTTGAGCGGGGGTTGGACTAGATGACCTCCAGGGTCCCTTCCAGCTATGTCATTCTGCAAGGGTCTCAAACTTGGGCGGGGGGTCGGACTAGATGACCTCAAGGGTCCCTTTCCAGCTCTGTCATTCTGTAGATCTTCTGCTCGAGCGGGGGGGGGTTGGACTAGATGAGCTCCAGGGTCCCTTCCAGCTCTGCCATTCTGTAAGGGTCTCGAGCTTGGTCATCTAGTCCAGCACCCTGCTCAAGCAGGAGACTTACAGAATCATAGGACAGAGTTGGAAGGGACCCTAGAGGTCATCTAGCCCGATCCCCTCCTCAAGCTGGAGACCCTGACAGAATCATAGAAGGACAGAGCTGGAAGGGACCTGGGAGGTCATCTAGTCCAACCCCCTGCTCAAGCAGGAGACCCTTACGGAATCATAGGAGGACAGAGCTGGGAGGGACCTGGGCGATCATCTAGTCCAACCCCCTGCTCGAGCCGAAGGAGACGTACCCTTTCAGACGAGCGGTTAATCCCCCTTTTGCTACGGAGCCCTGTTCGCCTGACTTTCTCCTTCTCTCCACGGCGCAGAAGCGAAAGTGCCCGTCGTGTGTCAACGGCACGTATCACCCTGGCAGTTTCTCCGTTCTGAGGACGGTAAGTGCAGACGTTGGCTGAGCCTGAGATGGAAAGGATTAGATTAGATTAGATTAGATTATAGATTAGATGATGAATGGAGATAGAGAGAGAGAGATAAATGATGGAGAGAGAGAGATAGAGAGATAATGGATGGAGATAGACACACAGACAGACAAACAGATAGATGATAGATAGATAGATAGATAGATAGATAGATAGATAGATAGATAGATAGATAGATAGAT
>NW_015390955.1:36770-47462 GCF_001527695.2 Protobothrops mucrosquamatus | reverse complement strand
TGGAGAGATAGCTAGATTAGATAGGTAGGTAGATAGGTAGATAGGTAGATGGATGGATGGATAGATAGATACAGAAAAGAAAGAAAGAAAAAGAAAGATGATGGATGGATGGATGGAGATAGATCGAGAGATGATGGATGGATGGAGATAGACAGACTGACAGATAGATAGATGATGCATGGAAGAAAGAAAAGAAAGAGAAAAAGAAAGATAGATGGATGAATGGATGGATGGAGATAGTTGGATAGATAGATAGATGATAGTTGGAGATAGACAGCTAGATAGATAGATAGATAGATAGATAGATAGATAGATAGATAGATAGATAGATAGATAGATAGATAGATAGATAGATAGATGATGGATGGATGGAAAAAGAAAGAAAGAAAGAAAAAAGAACGAAAGAAAGAAAGAAAGAAAGAGAAAGATGATGGATGAATGGATGGATGGAGATAATTGTATAGATAGATGATGGATGGAGATAGATATACGATAGATGGATAGATAGAGAAAGATAGATAGGTAGATAGATAGATAGATAGATAGATAGATAGATAGATAGATAGATAGATAGATAGATAGATAGATAGATAGATAGATAGATAGATGAGAGATGAGAGATGGAGAGATAGCTAGATTAGATAGGTAGGTAGATAGGTAGATGGATGGATGGATAGATAGATACAGAAAAGAAAAAAATAAAAAGAAAGATGATGGATGGATGGATGGATGGAGATAGATTGAGAGATGATGGATGGATGGAGATAGACAGACTGACAGATAGATAGATGATGCATGGAAGAAAGAAAAGAAAGAAAAAGAAAGATGATAGATGGATGAATGGATGGATGGAGATAGTTGGATAGATAGATAGATGATAGTTGGAGATAGACAGCTAGATAGATAGATAGATAGATAGATAGATAGATAGATAGATAGATGATAGTTGGAGATAGACAGATAGATAGATAGATAGATAGATAGATAGATAGATAGATAGATAGATAGATAGATAGATGATGGATGGATGGAAAAAGAAAGAAAGAAAGAAAAAAGAACGAAAGAAAGAAAGAAAGAAAGAGAAAGATGATGGATGAATGGATGGATGGAGATAATTGTATAGATAGATGATGGATGGAGATAGATATACGATAGATGGATAGATAGAGAAAGATAGATAGGTAGGTAGATAGATAGATAGATAGATAGATAGATAGATAGATAGATAGATAGATAGATAGATAGATAGATAGATGAGAGATGGAGAGATAGCTAGATTAGATAGGTAGGTAGATAGGTAGATGGATGGATGGATAGATAGATACAGAAAAGAAAGAAAGAAAAAGAAAGATGATGGATGGATGGATGGAGATAGATCGAGAGATGATGGATGGATGGAGATAGACAGACTGACAGATAGATACATGATGCATGGAAGAAAGAAAAGAAAGAGAAAAAGAAAGCTGGATGGATGGAGATAGTTGGATAGATAGATAGATGATAGTTGGAGATAGACAGCTAGATAGATAGATAGATAGATAGATAGATAGATAGATATATAGATAGATAGATAGATAGATGATGGATGGAAAAAGAAAGAAAGAAAGAAAGAAAGAAAGAAAGAAAGAAAGAAAGAAAGATTCTGGCTGAATGGATGGATGGAGATAGTTGTACAGATAGATGATGGATGGAGATAGATATACGATAGATGGATAGATAGACAAAGATAGATAGATAGATAGATAGATAGATAGATAGATAGATAGATAGATAGATAGATAGATAGATAGATGAGAGATGATAGATGGAGAGATAGCTAGATTAGATAGGTAGGTAGATAGGTAGATGGATGAATGGATAGATAGATACAGAAAAGAAAGAAAGAAAAAGATAATGGATGGATGGAGATAGATCGAGAGATGATGGATGGATGGAGATAGACAGACTGACAGATAGATAGATGATGCATGGAAGAAAGAAAAGAAAAAGAAAAAGAAAGATGATAGATGGATGAATGGATGGATGGAGATAGTTGGATAGATAGATGATAGTTGGAGATAGACAGCTAGAGAGATAGATAGATAGATAGATAGATAGATAGATAGATAGATAGATAGATAGATAGATAGATAGATAGATAGATAGATAAAAAAGAAAAAGAAAGATGATGGATGGATGGAGATAGACAGACTGACAGATGATGCATGGAAATAGAAAGAAAGAGAAAGAGAAAGATGATAGATGGATGAATGGATGAATGGAGATAGTTGGATAGATAAATAGATGATGGATGGAGATAGACACAGACAGACAGACAGACAGACAGACAGACAGACAGAAAGACAGATAGATAGACAGATAGACAGATAGATAGATGATAGATGGAGATAGATAGATAGGGATAGATAGAAAGAAAGAAAGAAAGAAAGAAAGAAAGAAAGAAAGAAAGAAAGAAAGAAAGAAAGAAAGAAAGAGAAAAAAAAGAAAAGAAAGATGATGGATGGATGGACCTAGAGAGATAGAGAGATGATGGATGGATGGATGGATGGATGGATGGATGGAGATAGACTGACAGATAGATAGATGATGGATGGAAATAGAAAGAAATGAAAGAAAGAAAGAAAGAAAGGATGGAGATAGAGAGAGAGATGATGGATGGAGATAGACAGACTGATAGATAGATGATGGATAGAAATAGAAAGGAAAGAAAGAAAAAGAAAGAAAGAAATGATGGATGGATGGAGATAGTTTGATAGATAGATGATGGATGGAGATAGATATACGACAGATGGATAGATAGATAGATAGATAGATAGATAGATAGATAGATAGATAGATAGATAGATAGATAGATAGATAAACAGATAGAGAGAGAGACAGAGAGACATAGATATGGATGGCTATAGAGATAGTAGACTGAGGGATGATTGGCTGGAAGGAGAGAGGAATCGATGATGAGATAATACAGAACAGAACAGGAGAAAACAGAACAGAGTTTATGTTCCTGATGCTCCCCCGCTCTCTTAACGTCCCTTTCGCTTTCTGCAGCATGGAGATCGGGAGGCGGCCATTTTCAACCTAACGGAGGTTTTCGCCCTGCCAATCGTGGAATCCGGCAAGTCGGTAGGTTGCGCGCTGGAGGGAGCTGGAAGGGGAGGGGGAGAATTGGAAGGGACCCTCCGCTCTGCCTCAACCCTACTCCAGAGCTGGAAGGGACCGTGGAGGTCATCTAGTCCAACCCCCCTGCTCAAGCGGGAGACCCTGACAGAGTCGCGGAATAGCAAGTGTTGGGAGGGACCTGGGAGGTCTGATGGTCTAACCCCCGCCTCCAGCAGAATCACGGAATAATAGAGTTGGAAGGGACCGTGGAGGTCATCTAGTCCAACCCCCCTGCTCGAGCCACCATCTTGACCATTTTGACTACCCGCATGGAGTAGGTGTCTACCCGTCTCAACCTCGCCCGTTTAGAAGCCGTTCTTTGGAGCTCTCCAGCTGGGCCTGCTTTAAGAGGGGAGGACTTCAACTCCCAGAATCCCCCAGTCGGCTTGCTTTAAGAGGAGAGGACTTCAACTCCCAGAATCCCCCAGCCAGCTATCTCTTTGAAGGGACCCCTGCCGGCTTGGCTGGAGGAACCCATAATCCCCTCCCTTTTCTTATTTTTCCCCTGCAAGTTTGAGACGGGGCTGAACGTGAGGTCCAAACGGGAATCCTTGAACCCGCGCCGAGGGAGGAAGCGGACCAGGCCCACCTGCCGAGGTTGTTACTCCTGGTTGTCCATTGTGGCTCCGCCCGGAGTGGAGACCCACAACGGGACTTCGGTGGCTCCACCCGGACGGGAGACCCGCAACGGGACTTCGAGCGAGAGCTTCTCAGAGTCAGAGGATCGCTCTAGCGAAGGGGATTAGCTCCCCCCCCGTCTCACCTCGTGGTGTGGTTTCCTTTCCTGGCCTCCCCACCCCCCCCATCCAGGGTGGACCCCTTGACCCGTGTAACGTGTGAATTTAACCCCAAAGAAAAAGGGAATAAAAGGAAAAGACCGGAAAAAGGGGGAAAGAAACGAGCTCTTTCTTTCTTTCGACGTGCCTGTGTTTGTGTGTGTGTGTGTTGTGCACTTAAAAAGTGGACCGGGCCCCCAGCCAACCTCTTCACACCTCCCATCGATCCGGCGTCCGACCGGTCTCGGTCGGCGCCGCTTTGCCGTGAAGCCTGGAGAAAGGAAGAGGGAATGTTTCGGGGGAAATTGGAAGTAACCGATGTCGGCCTGTCACGCCGAGGCCACGCTTCAACGTCGTTTTCCTGGAGACGAAGGGAGCCGCCAGATCAGCCTCCGCTCTGAGTGGCCGTTTCTGAAACATCTTCTTGGAAAGCGATTGGACGATGGGGCAGGGTGGGGGGGACGCCACGATGGGATGCGCCTAAGACAGCGGTTCTCAACCTATGGGTCGCGACCCCATTTGGGGTCGATTGACCATTTCACGGGGGTCGCCAAGCAAGGCTGTCCGCCATTTTTTTCCCCTTTTCCGGCAGGTGCCTTACCTCCCTTGGGCTGGGCCAGCTGGTGGTCAGCCTGCTCCGTCTCTGCCGCTTGCCAGCTACGCCTCGGCCGGCGCAGGGGGCGGAACCACGCATGCGCGGCGCTCCCGGGCAGGGAAAGTCCTCGACTTACAACCGGTTGGGTAGTCCTCGACTTACAACCGGTTTAGTCCTCGACATGACCGGGTTAGTCCTCGACTTACGACCGGTTTAGTCCTCGACTTACGACCAGTTGGGGGTCACGGCATTAAAAAGGTTGAGAACCACTGGCCTAAGAAGTCCCCCCCCCCCAGGGATTTGGCGCGCAAACTTCCATTCTGGCTTTGCTTGACCGGAATCCGCTTGACCTTTAGGGAACGATACCTTTGTAGCAGACGTGTCAAACTCGCGACGTCGCGTGACGTCACGCCACGTATCGGAGCTTGCCGGTAATGGGGTGGGCGTGGTTTTCCGGTGACGTACCCGGCCCACAGGCCGGCAGTTTTGACACCCCTGCTTTATAGGATTCAATCTGGGTCGGTCGCCGGGATCCGAGGTTTCCTTTCCCGAGCTTTCGGACTCGTGCTGGAGTCCCGCTCTTTGGGGAACTTCTCTTTAGCGGAGTGTGTGTTTGTTCGGTATGTGGTATTCATAGGGTGTGTTGTAAGGCAGAGGTCACCAACCTTAATTGTTCTATTCATTCTCTATTCTGTCCTATTCTATTCTATTCTACTCTATTCTATTCTATTTTTTCTCTATTCTGTTCTGTTCTGTTATTCCTATTCTATTCTGTTCTGTTCTGTTCTGTTCTTCTGTTTCATTCCATTCTATCTTATCCTATCCTATCCTATCCTATCCTATTTTATTCTATTCTATTCTGTTCTATTCTATTCCATTCATTCTCTATTCTGTTCTGTTCTATTATTCCTATTCTGTTCTGTTCTGTTCTGTTCTTCTGTTCCGTTCCATTCCATTCCATTCCATTCCATCCTATCCTATCCTATCCTGTTCTGTTCTGTTCTGTTCTATTCTATTCCATTCATTCTCTATTCTGTTCTGTTCTATTATTCCTATTCTGTTCTGTTCTGTTCTTCTGTTCCATTCCATTCCATTCCATTCCATTCTATTCTATTCTATTCTATTCTATTCTATTCTATTCATTCTCTATTATGTTCTGTTCTGTTCTGTTCTGTTCTGTTCTTCTGTTTCATTCCATCCCATCCCATCCCATCCCATCCCATCCCATCCCATCCTATCCTATCCTATTCTATTCTATTCTATTCTATTCTATTCTATTCTATTCTATTCATTCTCTATTCTGTTCTGTTCTATTATTCCTATTCTGTTCTGTTTTGTTCTGTTATTCTGTTCCATTCCATTCCATTCTATTCTGTTCTATTCATTCTCTATTCTGTTCTATTATTCCTATTCTATTCTATTCTATTCTATTCTATTCTATTCTATTCTATTCTATTCTATTCCATTCCATTCCATTCCATTCCATTCCATTCCATTCTATTCTATTCTATTCTATTCTATTCTATTCATTCTCTATTCTATTCTTCTGTTCCGTTCCCTTCCCTTCTATTCTATTCTATTCTATTCTATTCTATTCTATTCTATTCTATTCTATTCTATTCTATTCTATTCTATTCTATTCTATTCTATTCTATTCTATTCTTCCATTCCATTCCTCCATTATCTCCCGATCCCGAAGGCCGCGTCTTTTCCACCAAGTGGCCTTTCCCTCCGGGAGGTCAAATGGAAAATCCCCACGGCTCCACCCTGGAATTCCTCTCCCATCCTAGCTAATCCTTCTGGTAGGACATCGGTTAATCTTTAACAGCCGGATCGGAGTACCGGGACTCTCTTCTCTGCTTCTCCCAGACTGGAGAGAAGATCTTGGAGAGATGTTCCCACCGTGTTCCCGCATGGAGCCCCGGCTGTGGCGGATCCTGGTTGCGGCCTTCGTTCTGGTGGCTTTTGCTGAGCTGCTGGATGGAGCAGAAGGAGGAGAGGAACCCGGGCAGACCCAGGTTGGTACAATCGGGGGCCGGGGGTAGTAATAGAGGGCCGAGGTCTCTTCTCCCCACCCGTGGAGTCCTCGGCCTTCAGGCACGGGGGAAAGAAGCAACGGGTGGGAACTCATCCGGGAGAGAAGCAACCTGGACTCAAGGAGAACGTTCCGGAGAGCGAGGACAATTCACCCGTGGAACGGCTTGCCACCAGAAGCGGCGGCTGCTCCAGCAGGGGACGTTCTTAAGAAGAGAAATGGTAGAGGGTCTCCTGTTCGAGCACGGGGGGTTGGACTAGAGGACCTCTGAGGTCCCTTCCAGCTCTGTCATTCTGTAATGGTTTCCTGCTCGAGCAGGGGGTTGGACTAGATGACCTCCGAGGTGCCTTCCAACTCTGTCCTTCTGTAAGGGTCTTCTGCTTGAGCAGGGGGTTGAACTAGATGACCTCCGAGGTGCCTTCCAGCTCTGTCATTCTGTAATGGTTTCCTGCTTGAGCCGGGGGTTGGGCTAGATGACCTCCGAGGTCCCTTCCAACTCTGTGATTCTGTCAGGGTCTCCTGCTTGAGCAGGGGGCTGGACTAGATGACCTCCGAGGTCCCTCCCAAATCTGTCATTGTACCAGGGTCTCCCGCTCAAGTGGGGGGTTGGACTAGATGACCTCCAAGGTCCCTTCCAGCTCTGTCACTCTACCAGGGTCTCCTGCTCGAGCAGGGGGTTGGGCTAGATGACCTCCGAGGTCCCTTTTGTCCCTGTCATTCTACCAGGGTCTCCCGCTCGAGCAAGGGGGTCGGACTAGATGACCTCCGAGCTCCCTTCCATAACTGTCATTCTGTGATTCCGTCAGGGTCTCCTGCTTGAGCAGGGGGCTGGACTAGATGACCTCCGAGATCCCTCCCGACTGTGTCATTCTACCAGGGTACCCTGCTCAAACGGGGTCGGACTAGATGACCTCCGAGGTCCCTTCCGACCCTGCCGTTCCGCGATGCCGTCCGGGTCTCCCGCTCGACCCGTAACCTCGGATTTCATCGTTCTGATTGACCTCAAGTGGGCCAGAGAGAGAGAGAGAGAGACAGTCCAAGAGTCCGAATGTGACCCGGGGAGGGTGTGTGTGTGTGTGTGTGTGTGTGTGTGTGTGTGTGTGTGTGTGTGTTAAAACGCCCAGCTCTTCTGTATGACACACCCACCCACACCCACCCCGCAATCCCACAGGGCGGCCACAGCGTGGGGAGCCCGCCGACCCGTCGGATGATCCGGACCACCCAGCACCAGCGGAAGCTCTGGAGACCCTACCGGCTCGGCAGCCTCTCGGCTCTCAGCCGAGGACTGATGAAGATCGTGGTGAGTGGGGTGGGGTGGGCTGGGCCTGGGGGGACAGGTTGCTCCTTCTCCCACAGCTCTGGAGGAGGAGGAGGAGGAGGAGGAGGAGGAGGAGGAGGAAGGACTGTGGGGGATACCTCCGTGCTCTCTGAGCTGGGTGGTCTCCTTGCAGACGTCTCATGACCCAACTAGGTGACATCCTCACTGCTAGGAGGGAGAAGGGGTTTGCAGAGAGAAGAAGAAGAAGAAGAAGAAGAAGAAGAAGAAGAAGAAGAAGAAGAAGAAGAAGAAGAAGAAGAAGAAGAAGAAGAAGAAGAAGAAGAAGAAGAAGAAGAAGAAGAACAACAACAACAACAACAACAACAACAACAACAACAACAACAACTGTGGGGATCCTCCGTGCTCTCTGAGCTGGGTGGTTTCCTTGCAGACGTTTCATGACCCAACTAGGGAACGGCATCAGTGCTAGAAGGGAGGAGGAGGAGAGGAGGAGGAGGAGAAAGAAGAAGAACAAGAACAAGAACAAGAGAAGAAAAGAAGAAGAGAAGAAGAAGAAGAAGAAGAAGAAGAAAGAAGAAGAGAAGAAGAAGAAGAGAAGAAGAAGAAGAAGAAGAAGAAGAAGAAGAAGAAGAAGAAAGAAGAAGAGAAGAAGAAGAAGAAGAAGAAGAAGAAGAAGAAGAAGAAGAAGAAGAAGAACAACAACAACAACAACAACAACAACAACAACAACAACAACTGTGGGGATCCTCCGTGCTCTCCAAGCTGGGTGGTCTCCTCGCAGACGTTTCATGACCCAACTAGGGAACGGCATCAGTGTTAGAAGGGAGGGGTGTGTGGAGGAGGAGGAGGAGGAGGAGGAGGAGGAAAAGGAGGAGGAGGAGGAGGAAGGACTGTGGAGAATCCTCCGTGCTCTCCAAGCTGGTTGATTTCCTCACAGACGTCTCGTGACCCAACTAGGGAACGGCATCAGCTCCAGCGCTGCTTGCTCTCCTTTTGATCTCCCTGGCCTTTCTCCCGGTTGGGAAGGAATTCTTGGCAGGGGAGAGAAAATCCCGGCGGGAAAATAGAAGCAATCTCACCCCCCCCCCTTCTTTTGATTTCCTCCCCCCCCAGACACCCCCCCCAGAGAAGAGGGGAGGAGGCGGCCCCCGCCCGGCCAGAGAAACGGGGGCCGGCGGACCCCCCCCTTCCTGAGACGACCCCACGGCGGGCAAAAGGTGAGAGTTTTCGGGGTGGGGGGGACCGTGTTTTTCTTTAAAGTACGAGATACTATTTTGAGGAGGGGGTAGTCCTCGATTTACGACGGCCATTTTGTGTCGCTCTGCGAGACGTCCGTTCAACGAGGGCGGCCCCCGTTTTGCAGCCTCGCCGGCCGCCGCCGTTCGGCGAGGAACCCCGTCGCGAAGCGAGTCCGCTTTCGCCGGCGACTTTGTTAGGAGGTCGCAGAAGGGGAGCGAGCGCGGGACACTGCCACCGTCGTAACTACGAGTCAGCGGATTTTGATTCCCGCGACGATCGCTCAGCGTGAAAAACGGTCCTCGGTCCCTTTTTTTCAGGGCTGTTGTCACTTGGGACAGTCACTAAACGAACTGTCGTAAGTTGAGGACCGCCTGGCATCCTCGGGGCTCCACGTTTAGCAGCGGGAATTTGGGGGCTCCGTTGTGGTCGTAAAGCGAGGACTGCCTGGGATCCTCCTAGCACCAAGTTTAGCAGCGGGAATTTTTGGCTCAATTGTGGTCGTAAAGCAAGGACTTCCTCTGATCTTCATATTTCCAAGTTTAGCAGCGGAAATTTTGGGCTCAACTGTGGTCGTAAAGCGAGGACTTCCTCTGATCTTCATATTTCTAAATTTAGAAGCAGAAATTTTGTGTTAAATTGTGGTCGTAAAGCGAGGACTTCTTGGGATCCTCCTAGTGCTAAGTTTAGCAGCGGAAATTTTGGGTTCAATTGTGGTCGTAAAGCAAGGACTTTCTCTGATCTTCATATTTCCAAGTTTATCAGCGGAAATGTTGCGCTCAATTGTGGTCGTAAAGCGAGGACTTCCTTGGATCTTCATATTTCCAAGTTTAGCAGCGGGAATTAAGGGGTCAACTGTGGTTGTAAAGTGAGGACTTCCTCTGATCTTCATATTTCCAAGTTTAGCAGCGGAAATTTTTGGCTCAATTGTGGTCGTAAAGCGAGGACTTGCTGGGATCCTCCTAGTGCCAACTTTAGCTGCGGAAATTTTGGCTCAATTGTGGTCGTAAAGCGAGGACTTCTTGTGATCTTCATATTACCAAGTTTATCAGCAGAAATGTTGGGCTCAATTCTGGTCGTAAAGCGAGGACTTCCTCTGATCTTCATATTTCCAAGTTTAGAAGCAGAATTTTTGGGCTCAGTTGTGGTCGTAAAGCGAGGACTCCCTGGGATCCTCCTAGCTCCAAGTTTAGCGGCGGGAATTTTCGGCTCCATTGTGGTCGTAAGAGGCGAGGACTGCCTGCATACCCTCAGTGTGATGTCGTGCCTTCTTTTCCCAACAGCTTCCGGAATCTTCCCTGCGGCGGAGCGAAGAAGAGAGAATTGTGGGGGCGACACCGCAACGTAATTGTGGGAAACGGGGGTCCGCTGGCCTGATGGGTCTGGGGGTCCCTACCTGGCCGAGGTGGATGGTCGGGGAACCCGACAGCCTCTTCGGCCCAGAGCATGATGGGAGATTTCCTCCATGACGCAAAAGTATTCCATTCAATCAGTGTTTCTCAGCCTGGATCACTTTAAGAGGGGAGGACTTCAACTCCCAGAATCCCCCAGCTGGCATGCTTTAAGAGGAGTGGACTTCAACTCCCAGAATCCCCCAGCCGGCATGCTTTAA
>NW_015390955.1:34581-36186 GCF_001527695.2 Protobothrops mucrosquamatus | reverse complement strand
TTTAAGAGGAGTGGACTTCAACTCCCAGAATCCCCCAGTTGGCAGGCTTTAAGGGGGGAGGACTTCAACATCCCTTGCTGGCTCAGGAATCCTGGGAGTTGTAGTCCACTCCTCTCAAAGCGTGCCGGCTGGGGAATCCTGGGCGTTGTAGTCCACCCCTCTGAAAGTGGCCGAGCCCGAGAATCACGGCCTCCAACGCTTGATCGTCTCGTCCTCGGAGCCTCGTGAATCAAGATGGCAGCCACGTCGAACGCTCCGGCCCCTTTGAAGCTGCATCGGCGCCATCTTGACTTTTACGACCTCTCCCACCTTGAGGGCCACAGGAAGAAATTTATAAAACCAAATAAAATATTTCTCGTCCGTTTGGATCAACTGTACCCGGCCCGGCTTCTTATCGTGGGGAGCTTTCGGGGTTTTTTTTATTTTATTTTGCCGTTCCGTAAAAGCGACGTAGGGATGAGGGGCCGTCACACGGGTCGCAACGTCGTAAAAGCTACGTAAAATGAAAGATGACAGACAGACAGACAGACGCAGAGACATCAAATGACAGGTGAAAGACAGACAGACATAAAAGGATAGGTGAAAGACAGACAGACACGGAGACATCAAATGATAGATGAAAGACAGACAGACATAAAAGGATAGGTGAAAGACAGACACAGACATCAAATGAGAGAGAAAGACAGACAGACATCAAATGACATGACAGACAGACAGACATCAAATGATAGATGAAAGACAGAAAGACAGACACAGAGACATCAAATGACAGATGACAGACAGAAAGACAGATACAGAGACATCAGATGACAGACAGACAGACATCAAATGACAGATGAAAGACAGACAGACATCAAATGACAGATGACAGACAGACATAAAAGGATAGGTGAAAGACAGAAAGACAGATACAGAGACATCAGATGACAGACAGACAGACATCAAATGACAGATGAAAGACAGACAGACACGGAGACATCAAATGATAGATGAAAGACAGACAAACATAAAAGGATAGGTGAAAGACAGACACAGACATCAAATGAGAGAGAAAGACAGACAGACATCAAATGACAGATGAAAGACAGAAAGACAGACAGAGACATCAAATGACAGATGACAGACAGACATAAAAGGATAGGTGAAAGACAGAAAGACAGATACAGAGACATCAGATGACAGACAGACAGACATCAAATGACAGATGAAAGACAGACAGACATCAAATGACAGATGACAGACAGACATAAAAGGATAGATGAAAGACAGAAAGACAGACACAGAGACATCAAAGGACAGATGAAAGACAGACATCAAATGATAAATGACAGACAGAAAGACAGACACAGAGACATCAGATGACAGACAGACAGACATCAAATGACAGATGAAAGACAGACAGACATCAAATGATAAATGAAAGACAGAAAGACAGACACAGAGACATCAAATGACAGACGACAGACAGACAGACATCAAATGACAGATGACAGACAGACATAAAAGGATAGGTGAAAGACAGGCAGACATCAAATGACAGATGACAGACAGACAGACATCAAATGACAGATGACAGACAGACATAAAAGGATAGGTGAAAGACAG
>NW_015390955.1:19114-30232 GCF_001527695.2 Protobothrops mucrosquamatus | reverse complement strand
TTTCTTTCTTTCTTTCTTTCTTTCTTTCTTTCTTTCTTTCTTTCTTTCTCTCTGTCTGTCTGTCTGTCTGTCTTTCTCTCTCTCTCTCTTTCTCTCTTCCTTCCTCCCTTCTTTTCTTTTTTCTTTCTTTCTTTCTTTCTTTCTTTCTTTCTCTTTTTTTGTCTGTCTTTCTTTCTGTCTGTCTTTCTGTCTTTCTTTCTTTCTCTCTCTTTCTTCCTTCTTTGCTTTTTTCTTTCTTTTCTTTCTTTTCTTTCTTTCTTTCTTTCTTTCTTTCTGTTTGTCTTTTTGTCTGTCTTTCTTTCTGTCTTTCTTTCTCTCTCTTCCTTCTTTGCTTTTTTCTTTCTTTTCTTTCTTTCTTTCTGTTTGTCTTTTTGTCTTTCTTTCTGTCTGTCTTTCTGTCTTTCTTTCTCTCTCTCTCTCTTTCTTCCTTCTTTGCTTTTTTCTTTCTTTTCTTTCTTTCTTTCTGTTTGTCTTTTTGTCTGTCTTTCTTTCTGTCTGTCTGTCTTTCTGTCTTTCTCTCTCTCTCTCTCTCTTTCTTCCTTTGCTTTTTTCTTTCTTTCTTTCTGTTTGTCTTTTTGTCTTTCTTTCTTTCTTTCTTTCTCTCTCTCTCTCTTTCTTCCTTCTTTGCTTTTTTCTTTCTTTTCTTTCTTTCTGTTTGTCTTTTTGTCTGTCTTTCTTTCTTTCTGTCTGTCTTTCTGTCTTTCTTTCTCTCTCTCTCTCTTTCTTCCTTTGCTTTTTTCTTTCTTTCTGTTTGTCTTTTTGTCTGTCTTTCTTTCTTTCTTTCTCTCTTTCTTTCTGTCTGTCTTTCTGTCTTTCTTTCTCTCTCTCTTTCTGTGTCTGTCTCTTTCTTTCTGTCTGTCTTTCTGTCTTTCTCGCTCTTTCTTTCTTTCTTTCTTTCTTTCTTTCTTTCTTTCTTTCTTTCTTTCTTTCTTTCTTTCTTTCTTTCTTCCCTATATTTTATGGATTTTTTTTACAAAAAGATAAATCCCTTAAGAGTCGGTAAACAAGCATGTCGGCTGGCTTTGCCTTCGTCAGGGAAAATCAGGAACAGTCGGCGTCTGTAATCCGTAATCCGCGTAGTACGTTTAGTTGATTGCCCTCTTTCCCCCCAACATGTCTTCTTTCCAAACCTTGAATTAATACAGTTCTTATTATTTGGATAAATGACGGTTACATAAATGGTTCCCCCCCCACAATATTCCTAGAAATAATGATCACATCAATATAATATTATTTTTATTTGCATACTTAGGAAGAGAGAGAGAGAGAGAACGAGATCTGCTTATATGTAGACCTTGTTTAAAGACTGACCTGCCTGAGCAGGAGGTTGGACTAGATGACCTCCAAGGTCCCTTCCAACGTTGTTGTTATTAATAATAATAATAATAATAATTTATTTATTATTATTTATTTATTTATTTTTTATTATTATTTATTTGTTATTTATTATTATTAATTATTATTTATTATTGTTGTTGTTTATTGTTTATTATTATTAATAATTTATTTGTTATTATTTATTTATTTGTTATTTGTTATTTATTATTGTCATTATTTATGTCATTTGTTATTTATTAATTTTTATTATTAATTATTATTATTAATTATTATTGTTTATTGTTTATAGTTTATTATTACTATTAATTTATTTGTTATTATTTATTTATTTGTTATTTGTTATTTATTATTATTTGTTATTTATTATTTGTTATTTATTATTATTGTTGTTTATTTATTTGTTATTAATTATTATTATTATTAATTGTTGTTATTATTAATTGTTATTATTATTAATTATTATTGTTGTTGATGGTTTATTATTATTATTTTTCCCCACTAGGATTAAATCATCTTTTCTTGCTTTGTTAAGTTCCGTCTTTGAGTCTCCATTTTCAATTTTATGTCCACTTATTTGTTTTGTCTGCTCCTTCTCTGTTGTTGTTTCCTGGAAGTTTTTGTTTTTGTTGTAGAGTTAATTTAGAAATAGATTGATTTATACTTTGAAATTTATTTTGGATTTCTTTGTGATTTGAACTCAAGTGTTATTTGAATTAATTGCAGTATACTATATATCTCCTCCTGAGAGGTATTTATGTTTTCTCGGCATGTTCTATCTACATGTCTCTGATCCATGATGGCCAAAAGTTAGTTTTCCTTTTTATCTGCAAATAGCTCTGGCATCCCGGTTAAATAAATATTTGTAATCCAAAGAGATAAAAAAATATTTTTTTCCCTAACGTTTATAATTCTCTCTTTGTCTGCAGCCCAGATTGTTGTCTGGATTTTTTTTTTGTCACAGCTTTTCTTTATTATTAAAGCTTTGAAGGTCACAAACACAGATTAGCTTTTCCGAGGTTTTGGCAAGATCTCTATGGAAATCATAACTGTCATAATCTTTATCCACCACTAGGTGTCAGCATCTATTTAGTTTTCAATATGAACAATGGTCTTTAAAATGAGAGTCTTAGCCATTCAACAATTCTAAACTTGTCCAAAGTTAAATTTTAGCTTTCAAGTTTATAAATTTATTTCACTACCATGTATTTTGATCCTCCATGGAAATTTTAATTCGCCGCTTCTGCTAGTATAAGGGTGGGGCGGAAGTCCCTCTCCTTCATTTTCGTAGGTATTTTGCTTCTTGGGGATCTTTTCCAGGAAATTAAGTGTAGAATAGAAAAGGGAAAATCAGATTCCTCACCCAGTTTCAAGCACGCTGTTTACTGTTGTGCTGGTTAGTTCTTTTGGACTTCGGTTGCAAGTAGTTTGGGCTGATCGGTGAAATACAGACTTTCTCCTGTCGGGTTAGAAGGCTTTCCCCAAGATGAATGGAACGACCACCATCATTCCAGAGTCGCCGGGGCACCCTTCTTTTTTTGCCGCCTTTCCGGGGTGGCTTGGACCCATTAGGGTCTCCAGGCAGCACGAAAATTAGCCGCGGGGGTGTGGCGGTCCGCAAGTCCGCGATCAGTCACTACCGCGCAGGACCGGAAGTCTCCACGTTTCTATCCATTATATCTCTGTTGGTCTGTCTGCCTAACTATCTATCCATCTATATTTAACTATCTATCCACCCATTCATCTCTCTCTATTACGGTACCTCTCTCCATCCATCTTCAATAATTCATCATCTATGCCAGGGGTGTCAAACTCTCAATGTCACGTGACGTGTCCCGACGTATCACAACTTTTTTTTCCATTTCCGGCAATAGGGTGGATGCGGTTTTGCCATGGCGCATCTGACCCGTGGGCCGGCAGTTTGACACCCCTGGTCTATGGTATAATATCTATCCATCTATCTTTATCCATCCATCCATCCATCCATCCATCATTCTCTGTCTCTCTATCCATTATATCTATCTATCTATCTATCTATCTATCTATCTATCTATCTATCTATCTATCTATCTATCTATCTATCTATCTTCAATAATTTATCATCTATCATCTATCCATCTATATTTATCCATCTATCCATCTATCAATCTCTCTATCCATTCTATCTTCAATAATTTATCATCTATCATCTATCTATCCATCTATATTTATCCATCTATCAATCTCTCTATCCATTCTATCTATCTTCAATAATTTATCATCTATCATCTATCTATCCATCTATATTTATCTATCTATCCATCCATCAATTTCTCTATCCATTCTATCTATCTTCAATAATTTATCTATCATCTATCCATCTATATTTATCCATCTATCTATCTATCAATCTCTCTATCCATTCTATCTATCTATCTTCAATAATTTATCATCTATCATCTATCCATCTATATTTATCCATCTATCCATCTATCAATCTCTCTATACATTCTATCTATCTTCAATAATTTATCATCTATCATCTATCTATCCATCTATATTTATCTATCTATCCATCCATCAATTTCTCTCTATCCATTCTATCTGTCTGTCTGTCTGTCTGTCTGTCTGTCTGTCTGTCTGTCTGTCTGTCTGTCTGTCTGTATGTATGTATGTATGTATGTGTATATATGTGTGTATATAGTTCCAGGTTGCTTCTCTCTTTGATTAGTTTCCACCCGTTGCTTCTTGTCCTGCCTTCAGGCGCTTTGGAGAATAGCTTGACTCCCTCTTCTTTGGGGCAAGCCCTGAGATATTGGAACATGGCTATCATGTCCCCCCTTGTCCTTCTGTTCATAAAACTAGACATACCTAATTCCTGCAGCCGTTCCTTATATGCTTTAGCCTCCAGTCACCTGATCATCTTTGTTGCTCTTCTCGGCACTCTTTCTAGAGTCTCAACATCTCCACTTCGCTCTCGTGAGCGGAGTTTCGTGCACATGCTTTCCCGCCACTCGCGGGAGTGGCACTTCTTGCGTGCTTGCCCATCGCTCACATGGTTTTAAACAGGCCGCAGCCGAGTATTGGGGATTAGGGATTGGGGACTCCTGCATTAGGACTCCTGAGATTGCTCTTGCAGTTACCAGTACTGTACTGAGCCAGGTATTAGAGCTCATTGTTCTTGAGCATCAGGACATAAGTGGGATCATTTGGGACCCTCAGAACCCTGGATCCAAACCCCAGAATCGTTTCCTTCCTGGCGCAGGTGACCTTCGAGGATGTGGCCATTTATTTCTCCCGGGAGGAATGGGAAGAATTAAGTGAAGGGCAACGGGAGCTGTACCAAGCTGTGATGATGGAGAATTACGAGGCAGTTCTTTCCTTGGGTAAGAACGACTTCATTGCTCAGGTGCTGGAGGGAAGAGGGTGAGTTGACTTCCCGCAATCCTGCTTGGCCCCAGATTTGTGTCTCCAACAGAGGTCAGCTGGACGCTTCTGGGGAACCTTCAAGCAGCAAGAGATGAAGGCCACGGACCTTCCCCTCGTTGGGTGCCTTTGATGGGGGAGCTTCCGTTGCATTATCAAAAGGCCGTGGCGACGATCTCCACAGCCGTGGTGACGATCTCCACGGCCTCCTCCGGTCTTTTGAGACCATCCCTGGTGCCTTTGCTGGAAGAGAGCGGACGCTAGAGGTCTCCCCGGCTGGGGAACATTTGATTGACAGACCCTCGGTCTCTTGAGGATGGAGCGGCTTCGGTTAAATGCTTAGAAGAGCCCCCCCCAGGACCTTGGGAGATCGAGTCTGTCTTCCAAATGCCGTGCCGGGTTTGGACGACGGGATTTCGTAGTCCGAGCCGCTCTGAAGGGCGTGCTAGAACCTTCGGAAGGGGCTCCCGAGGTCCTCGAATCTTAATGTCCTGCTCAAAGCAGCAGGAAAGCAGATAAAAATAACCCCCCAAAGATGGCGGTCCAGCCTGTGCTTGAATACTTCCCGGAACCAGGAGCTCATCACCTTTGGGATAGGTAAGGAAGCTTTCCCTCTAACATTCATTCAGACCCTACCTACCTGTCTATTTAGTCCACGAATAGGATATTTGTAGCCTGTCTGAGTTTGGGGGTTTCTTTGCAGATATTTCATGATCCAACTAGAGAACACCATCAGGGCTAGAAGGGAGAGGGATTCGCAGGAAGGAGAAGGGGGAGGGGGAGGGGGAGGAGGAGGAGGAGGAGGAGGAGGAGGAGGAGGAGGAGGAGGAGGAGGAGAAGAAGAAGAAGAAGAAGAAGAAGAAGAAGAAGAAGAAGAAGAAGAAGAAGAAGAAGAAGAAGAAGAAGAAGAGGAGGAGGAGGAGGAGGAGGAGGAGGAGGAGCTTGGTGGTTTTCTCGCAGACGTTTCGTGACCCATCCAGGTAACCACATCAGTGCAAGAAAGGAGTGAGGTTATAGAACTGATCCCACTCCCTTCTAGCACGGACGACGTCACCTCGTTTGGTAGTGAAATGTCTGCAAGAAAGCAACCAACTCAGAGGACACCAAAGACCCTACTGTCCTCCTCCTCCTCCTCCTCCTCCTCCTGCCCCCTCTTTCCTCTCCTCTCCTCTTCTCTACAAACCTCACTCCCTTCTAGCACTGATGCTGTTACCTAGTTTGGTAACATCTGCAAGAAAGCAACCAAGCTTGGAGAGCACCAAAGTCACCATAGTCATTCTCCTCCCCCTCCTCCTCCTCCTCCTCCTCCTCCTCCTCCATCACCACCACAAACTTCACTCCCTTCTAGCACTGATGATATTACTAAAGGAACTGTTGTAAGTTGAGATCTATATAACGACTCCTGCTTGAGCAGGGGGCTGGACTAGATGACCTCCGAGGCCGTTTCCGACTCTGTTATTCTGTACGGGTAGTTCTCAACTTACAACAACTCATTTACTGATCGGTTTCAAGTTATACTGAAAAAAAAAGCGACCTCGGAGCGTTTTTCACGCTTACGACCGTCACACTAGCCCCGTGGTCACGCGATCAACATTCAAAGCTTTGGCAACCGACTCACGTTTGTGGTGGTCACTAAACGAACCGTGGTAAATTGAGGACTCCCCGTATTTAGGAAATCCGGAAGGGATCGACCAGGGACTTCAGATTTCCCCGTTCGTCCAAGGAGAGAATTTACCGCTGGCCTTGGGGATCGGGAAAAAGTCCCAGTTCCCAACAGCCAGTTGCTTCCCCCAAATCTCCCAGTTTGCGTGCGGGGAGAGACTGGTCAGAACTGGGGAGGGCAGCCTCTGGGGTCTGGGGATGGAAAATAGACATGGAATGAGTTGAGACCCCTTTGCTGTTTTCTCTGTTTCCGACAGGCCTCCTGTCTGTCACGCCGCAGATTATCAACCAGATCGAACGCAAGGAGGCCGTTGTTACGGGAGAATTGTGGCAGCCGTGTGAATGGACAGATCCACAAGGTCAGTGGCCGGGTCAGAATTTCTTTACCATTTGGTTGAGAGGAAGGAAAATGTGGAATAAGAAAAAAGGAAGAGCACACAGGGAGAATGTTCACTCACGATAATCCTCGCTTTACAATTTAGCGACCGTTCAAAGTTCCGACACTGGAAAAAAGGGACTTAGGACTGTTTTACACGCTTATGACCACTGCGGTCTCTCCGTGCTCGTCTGAGGCAAATTCAGATGCCTGGCAACTGGCTCATATTTAGGACGGTCGCAGTGTCCCGGGGTGACGTGACCCTCCTTTCGCGACCGTCCGACGAGTAAAGTCAACAGGGACAGCCAGATTTATTTCATAGCCGTGCGACTAACTGAACCGGCAGGGAGTTACTTAGCGGCTGGGGAAACCGTGCTTTCGAGAATAATTGTGGTTGGAGGTTGGCAAACTCAAAAGATCACGATGTGTCATTTTCGACACGCATGTCAATGCTCGGCCATGACTGATTCGAGCGATGCCCGGAATCTCGCACCAATTTCTCTGGAATCGCAGCAACTTGCAAGTCGATCTGCGAAGCAGGAGATTCCAGCGACAACATTTGGTTCCGGGGTATTTGGGGCAGGTGGTCAAAAAAAGTCAAGATGGCCGCCATAGGTGCCTGACGCACATCAAAAGGGGTTTAGCGGCACAGGGGCCATCTTGACTTCTTCCCACTGGATGCTGCTGTGATATCGACACCGCCATCTCTGAGCTGAGATTTGGAGTAGGTTGCTAAGTAACCATTTTTGGGTGGGTGGGTGAGTGAGAAGAAATGGGGTAGAAATCTAATTATGATTCTCCATCTGGCCCACGGTGATGAGGTGTCTTCTTTCTTTTAGCAGAAGATGGTATCGCGATGGTGGACGTAGGTGAGGGCAGAGTGGAGACTGGGTCCCCTGTGATGCCCCCGGGGAAGAGGAAGAAAGGCCGCCCCCGGACCGCCAACCCGGTACCCAAACCCGAAAGCAAAGGTCCTCCACGGGTGACGCTGAAGATGAACCCGCCAAAGTGCCCCGAATGCGGTAAAAGCTTCTTCAGCAACGTGGCCATGACCATCCACATCCGGACGCACACCGGAGAACGCCCGTTCAAGTGCCACCTCTGCCCCAAGGCCTTCCCCTCCCGGGGGGACCTCAAGCGGCACATCAAGACCCACCTGCGCAGGAAGCCGCCCCCGCCGGTCGTGGCCCGCAGCGGCTCCTCGAAAAAGAGCTTGGCAGCCAAGATGCAGCTGCAGTGTCACCTGCGCTGCCTGCCCGATCCGAAGAAACCCTACAGCTGCGTGGAGTGCGGGAAAAGCTTCAACAAGAAGCAGAGCCTGCGCAAACACCAGGGGACGCACTCGACGGAGAGGCCCTTCGCCTGCCTGGAGTGCGGGCGCAGCTTCCGGCTTAAGCAGATCCTGGTGGCGCACATGGCCTCGCACATCAAGGAGCGCCCCTTCCCCTGCGAACAGTGCGGGAAGTGCTTCGCCCAGGAACGCAATGTGCGCAGCCACCAGAGGGTCCACACCGGCGAGAAACCCTTCCTGTGCATGGCGTGCGGGAAGCGCTTTGGCTACAAGCAGCATCTGGTCAAGCACCTACGCTTCCACACTGGCGAGCGGCCATACCGATGCCCCGAGTGTGGGAAGACCTTCCGGGATAAGACCACGCTGAACATCCACTACCGCATGCACACCGGCGAGCGGCCGTACCGCTGCCCTTTCTGCAGCAAGACCTGTCGGCAGAAGCAGCACCTCAACAGTCACCTGAAGGTCCACCGCGGGGAGACGCTGCCCCTGGGGGACACCACCGGGCTCACCCTGCAAAGGGTGCGTGCCAAGGAGAAGCCGTACGAGTGTCCGCAGTGCCAGAAGCGCTTCCGGAACAAGAAAATCATGTTGGTGCACCAGAAGATGCACAAAGACGAAGTGCCGCGAAGTGCCCCACTGCAGAGCAAGAGGGGTCTACTTGTGGCAGATAGAAAGGCCCCCAGGGCAGGCCAAGGGGCAGGGAGGAAGAGGAAGCATGCGGGGCTCACTTCAGGGATGGTGTCCGCCCAGCCGGAGATGGCTCCCATCGCCTGCGCCGACTGCGGGAGGCGATTCACGCAGAGGAAGTACCTGACGCTGCATCAGAGGAGCCACAGGTGAGGAGACACTGGTTCTTGTTGGAATCTCATCGTCCATGAAGACTCCCAGGATGGCGCACGGCATGGGAACCGCCGCGGAGGAGGTGCCAGTTTGGGAGGCGCTGCCCACAAAAATGTCTAGACACAGCGCTGCGAGAAACATTGCTTTATTGTAGACAGTGGCGCTGTTTTGACCCCCCAGGACTAAAATACTCCAGCTTTTACTCCTGCCCTTTTGGGACAAGGGACAGCGGGCTGTTTTCCCAGTTTTGAGAGTTGACAGTCTCTCCCGCAGGTTTCAGATTCGTGTATCTCTGGTTTGAGCAACCAACAGAGGACCATCAAAACAAGCCTGACACAGGCATTCATAGTTTCTAGAGCACGGGTGTCAAACTTGCCATGTCACACGGCGTGGCGCGACGTGTCGCAACTTTTTTTGCATTGCCAGAGCTGGGGTGAGTGCGGCCTCGGTATGATGCAACTGGCCCGTGGGCTGGACGTTTGACACCCCCTTCTGAAGTGCGTAACGCTAAGCCCGAAAGACCCTTCGGTCTTTGCCCCCACTTGATCGCCCCAAGCTCCGTGATTGTGAAAAACTTAGTGGCCATCCCCGTGGTGTTCCTCCATAAATAAAGGTTAGTCCTCGACTTACGACAGTTCATTTAGTGACCCGTTCAAAGTTACGGCGCTGGAAAAATGGGACTTACGCCCCTTTTTCACACTTACAACCGTTTGTAGCATCCCCAGGGTTGACGGGATCAAAGGTCAGGCGCCTGAGCAACTGGTTCCTCACCGTTGTTGTGATCCCCTTTTTATGACCAGCAAAGTCAAGAGGGGAGGAGCCAGATTCACTTGATGACTGAGTTACCAACTTATCCACGGCGGTGATTCGCTTAACAACCAGGGCAAGGACGGTCGTCAAACGGGGTAAAACTCGCTGAACCGATGTCTCACCCTAACAACAGACATTTGGGGCGCTCTTGTCGTCGTAAGTCGAGGACGGCCTGTACGCGAACGGGTCCCTTATTCCTGCAAATGCCCTCGGACGTCGCGTCGCCCTCCGAACACCCTGGAAGGCTTTCGGGATGCTGGGACTTTGCTCCGTGAAAAACTGTGGCAGGTTTTAGCCGGAAGCCGGAACTGGTGAGCGGAATGTTCCTGCGTCGTGACCAAAGAACCACTTTTCAAGACAGCCGCAATAAACCAGAAAATTAATATTATGATGATGATGATGATGATGATGATGATGATGATGAGGAGGAGGAGGAGGAGGAGGAGGAGGAGGAGGAGGAGGAGGAAGAACTGTGGGGTCCTTGGTGCTCTCTGACCTGGGTAGTTTCCTTGCAGACGTCTCAGGACCCAACTAGGGAACATCATCAGAGTTAGAAGGGGAGGGGAGGGTCGTGGAGCGGAGGAGATGGGGGGGAGGAGGAGTTGAAGTCCACCCCTCTTAAAGGATGCCGGCGGGGGGATTCTGGGAATTGAATTCTCCACTCTTGAAAGATGCTGGCGGAGGAATTCTGGGAGTTTAGATCCACCCGTCTTAACATGCAGACTCTGGGACTTGAATTCAACGCATCTTAATGTGTGGGCTAAGGATTTCTGGGAGCTGAACTCCATCCCTTCCTTCCTCCTTCCCTCCCTCCCTCCTTTCAAGCATTTCTCCTTCCTTCCTTCATCCCTCTTTCTTTCCTTCACACCTTTCTCCCTACCTCCCACCCCTTCACACTATTTCCTTCCTTCCTCCTTCCTTCCTTCCTTCCTTCCCTCCCTCCTTCTTTCTAGCCTTTCTCCCTTCCTTCCTTCATCCCTCCTTCTTTCCTTCACGCCTTCCTCCCTACCTTCCATCTCTTCACACTCTTTCTTTCTTTCTTTCTTTCTTTCTTTCTTTCCTTCTTTCTAGCCTTTCTCCTTCCTTCCTTTCTTCATCCCTCCTTCTTTCCTTCACACCTCCCTCCCTCCCATTCCTTCACACTCTTTCTTTCTTTCTTTCTTTCTTTCTTCTTTCCTTCCTTCCTTCCTTCCTTCCTTCCTTCCTTCCTTCCTTCCTTCCTTCCTTTCTTCCTTCTTTCTAGCCTTTCTCCCTTCCTTCCTTCATCCTTCCTTCTTTCCTTCACACCTTCCTCCCTACCTCCCACCTCTTCACACTATTCCTTCCTTCCTTTCTCCCTCCCTCCCTCCCTCCTTCTTTCAAGCCTTTCTCCTTCCTTCCTTTCTTCATCCCTCCT
>NW_015390955.1:14523-17750 GCF_001527695.2 Protobothrops mucrosquamatus | reverse complement strand
AACCGAGGGCGGAGATTGTGGGGGGGGGGGGGGGGAGGGGAGGGGTCCAGGAGAGGGGGAGGGGTCCAGGGGAGGGGGAGCCCCCTCTTGTCATTCAAATGGCCACCCCCTCCTGCCATTCAAGCCCTGCCCTAGAGGGCACCCCGGATTTTTTTGGGGGGGTGGGGGTCAAGACAAAGAAAGTGGGGGGGGGGGTCAGGAGATACACTGCGTAGGTTTTTCTCTTTGAAGCTGCCTCCCCCCCCCCGTGTTGTTTGTTTTGGTTTTGTGTTGCGTTGCGGGCCCCGTTGAGAGTTTCGGGGTGTCTGGAGAGGGGAGGGGGGGGAGAGAGCCCCAATGGCTGTTGTAAATAAGCTTTGGGGGGGGCGTGTAACTTTTTTTTTTAGTGAGTGGCCCCCCCCACACACACACAAACCAAGGACACCTTCTCCGTAGGGCTCAAAAGCTAGGTTTATAATCGGGGGGGGGAAACAGCCCAATTATGAAGAAGTAACTATCCCTCCGGATTTTTCTTTCTTTCTTTCTTTCTTTCTTTCTTTCTTTCTTTCTTTCTTTCTTTCTTTCTTTCTTTCTTTCTTTCTTTCTTTCTGTCTCTCTTTCTTTCTCTCTTTCTTTCTGTCTCTCTTTCTTTCTCTCTGTCTGTCTTTTTGTCTGTCTCTCTGTCTTTCTCTCTTTCTGTCTGTCTGTCTTTCTCTCTCTCTCTTTCTGTCTGTCTTTCTCTCTCTTCCTTCCTTCTTTTCTTTTTTCTTTCTTTCTGTCTGTCTTTCTTTCATTCTCTCTCTGTTTCTTTCTTTCTGTCTGTCTGTCTGTCTGTCTATCTTTCTTTCTTTCTGTCTTTTTTCTCTTTCTTTCTTTCTGTCTTTCTGTCTTTCTCTCTCTCTTCCTTCCTTCCTTCCTTTCTTCATCCCTCCTTCTTTCCTTCACACCTTCCTCCCTACCTCCCATCTCTTCACACTATTTCTTTCTTTCTTTCTTTCTTTTCTTTCTTTCTTTCTTACTTTCTCTCTCTCTCTCTTTCTTTCTGTGTTTGTCTGTCTCTTTCTGTCTGTCTTTCTGTCTTTCTTTCTCTCTCTCTTTCTTCCTTCCTTTTCTTTCTTTCTTTCTTTCTTTCTCTCTCTCTTTCTGTGTCTGTCTCTTTCTTTCTGTCTGTCTTTCTGTCTTTCTCTCTCTCTTTCTTCCTTCCTTTTCTTTCTTTCTTTCTTTCTGTCTTTCTTTTTCTCGCTCTTTCTTTCTGTCTTTCTGTCTTTCTCTCTCTTTCTTTCTTCTTCCTCCCTTCCTTTTCTTTTTTCTCTTTCTTTCTTTCTTTCTTTCTTTCTTTCTATTTGTCTTTTTGTCTGTCTGTCTTTCTTTCTTTCTGTCTGTCTTTCTGTCTTTCTTTCTCTCTCTCTCTTTCTTCCTTCCTCCCTTCCTTCTTTGCTTTTTTTTTCTTTCTTTCTTTCTGTTTGTCTTTTAATCTTTCGTTCTTTCTCTCTTTCTCTCTGTCTGTCTTTCTGTCTTTCTCTCTCTCTTTCTTCCTTCTTTTCTTTTTTCTTTCTTTGTTTCTGTCTGTCTTTTTGTCTGTCTTTTTGTCTGTCTTTCTGTCTTTTTTTCTTCCATATACTTTATCGATTTTTTTAAAAAAAAGATAAATCCCTTAAGACTCGGTAAACAAGCATGTCGGCTGGCGTTGCCTTCGGAAAGAAAAATCAGGAACAGTCGGCGTCTGTAATCCGTCATCCACCTTTCTTTTCTTTTCTTTTTCCATATATTTTATCAATTTTTTTAAAACATAAATCACTTCCACGTCGGTAAACAAGCGTGTCGGCTGGCTTTGCCTTCGTCAGGGAAAATCAGGAACAGTCGGCGTCTGTAATCCGTAATCCGCGTAGTACGTTTAGTTGATTGCCCTCTTTCCCCCCAACATGTCTTCTTCGCAAACCTTGAATTAATTAAAAAAATGATGATTAAATCATCTTTTCTTGCTTTGTTAAGTTCCGTCTTTGAGTCTCCATTTTCAATTTTATGTCCACTTATTTGTTTTGTCTGCTCCTTCTCTGTTGTTGTTTCCTGGAAGTTTTTGTTGTTGTTGTAGAGTTAATTTAGAAATAGATTGATTTATACTTTGAAATTTATTTTGGATTTCTTTGTGATTTGAACTCAAGTGTTATTTGAATTAATTGCAGTATACTATATATCTCCTCCTGAGAGGTATTTATGTTTTCTCGGCGTGTTCTATCTACATGTCTCTGATCCATGATGGCCAAAAGTTAAAGTTTTCCTTTTTATCTGCAAATAGCTCTGGCGTCCCGGTTAAATAAATATTTGTAATCCAAAGAGTTCAAAAAAGATTTTTTCCCCCTAAAGTTTATAATTCTCTCTTTGTCTGCAGCCCAGATTGTTGTCTGTTGTTTTTTTTTGGTCACAGCTTTTCTTTATTATTAAAGCTTTGAAGGTCACAAACACAGATTAGCTTTTCCGAGGTTTTGGCAAGTACTCTATGGAAATCATAACTGTCATAATCTTCATCCACCACTAGGTGTCAGCATCTATTTAGTTTTCAATATGAACAACGGTCTTTAAAATGAGAGTCTTAGCCATTCAACAATTCTAAACTTGTCCAAAGTTAAATTTTAGCTTTCAAGTTTATAAATTTATTTCACTACCATGTATTTTGATCCTCCATGGAAATTTTAATTCGCCGTTTCTGCTAGTATAAGGGTGGGGCGGAAGTCCCTCTCCTTCATTTTCGTAGGTATTTTGCTTCTTGGGGATCTTTTCCAGGAAATTAAGTGTAGAATAGAAAAGGGAAAATCAGATTCCTCACCCAGTTTCAAGCACGCTGTTTACTGTTGTGCTGGTTAGTTCTTTTGGACTTCGGTTGCAAGTAGTTCGGGCTGATCGGTGAAATACAGCCTTTCTTCTGTCGGTTAGAAGGCTTTCCCCAAGACGAATGGAATGACCACCATCATTCCAGAGTCGCCGGGGCACCCTTCTTTTTTCGCTGCCTTTCCGGGGTGGCTTGGACCCATTAGGGTCTCCAGGCAGCACGAAAATTAGCCGCGGGGGTGTGGCGGTCCGCAAGTCCGCGATCAGTCACTACCACGCAGGACCGGAAGTCTCCACGTTTCTATCCATTATATCTCTGTCGGTCTGTCTGCCTAACTATCTACCCATCTATATTTAACTATCTATCCACCCATTCATCTCTCTCTATTATTTCTCTCTCTCCATCCATCTTCAATAATTCA
>NW_015390955.1:3590-12243 GCF_001527695.2 Protobothrops mucrosquamatus | reverse complement strand
GCCCGTTCAAGTGCCACCTCTGCCCCAAGGCCTTCCCCTCCCGGGGGGACCTCAAGCGGCACATCAAGATCCACCTGCGCAGGAAGCCGCCCCCGCCGGTCATGGCCCGCAGCAGCTCCTCGAAAAAGAGCTTGGCGGCCAAGATGCAGCTGCAGTGTCACCTGCGTTGCCCGCCCGATCCGAAGAAACCCTACAGCTGTGCGGAGTGCGGGAAGAGCTTCAACAAGAAGCAGAGCCTGCGCAAACACCAGGGGACGCACTCGACGGAGAGGCCTTTCGCCTGCCTGGAGTGCGGGAGCAGCTTCCGGCTCAAGCAGATCCTGGTGGCGCACATGGCCTCGCACATCAAGGAGCGCCCCTTCCCCTGCAAACAGTGCGGGAAGTGCTTCGCCCAGGAACGCAATGTGCGCAGCCACCAGAGGGTGCACACCGGCGAGAAACCCTTCCTGTGCATGGCGTGCGGGAAGCGCTTTGGCTACAAGCAGCATCTGGTCAAGCACCTACGCTTCCACACTGGCGAGCGGCCGTACCGATGCCCCGAGTGCGGGAAGACCTTCCGGGATAAGGCCACGCTGAACATCCACTACCGCATGCACACCGGCGAGCGGCCGTACCGCTGCCCTTTCTGCAGCAAGACTTGTCGGCAGAAGCAGCATCTCAACAGTCACCTGAAGGTCCACCGCGGGGAGACGCTGCCCCTGGGGGACACCACCGGGCTCATCCTGCAAAGGGTGCGTGCCAAGGAGAAGCCATACGAGTGTCCGCAGTGCCAGAAGCGCTTCCGGAACAAGAAAATCATGTTGGTGCACCAGAAGATGCACAAAGATGAAGTGCCGCGAAGTGCCCCACTGCAGAGCAAGAGGGGTCTACTTGTGGCAGATAGAAAGGCCCCCAGGGCAGGCCAAGGGGCAGGGAGGAAGAGGAAGGATGCGGGGCTCACTTCAGGGATGCCGTCCGCCCAGCCGGAGACGGCTCCCATCACCTGCGTCGACTGCGGGAGGCGATTCACGCAGAGGAAGTACCTGACGCTGCATCAGAGGAGCCACAGGTGAGGAGACGCTGGTTTCCGTTGGAATCTCATTGTCCACGAAGACTCTCGGGATGGCACACGGCACAAGAACCGTCGCGGAGGAGGTGCTGGTTTGGGAGGCGCTGCCCACAAAAATGTCTAGACACAGCGCTGCGAGAAACATTGCTTTATTGTAGACAGTGGCACTGTTTTGACCCCCCCAGGACTAAAATACTCCAGCTTTTACTCCTGCCCTTTTGGGACAAGGGACAGCGGGCTGTTCTCCCAGTTTTAAGAGTCAACAGTCTCTCCCGCAGGTTTCAGATTCGTGTATCTCTGGTTTGAGCAACCAGCGGAGGACCATCAAAACAAGCCTGACACAGGCATTCATAGTTTCTAGAGCGCAGGTGTCAAACTCGCCACATCGCACGACGTGTCGCAACTTTTTTTGCATTGCCGGAGCTAGAGTGAGTGCGGCCTCGGCATGATGCAACCGGCCCATGGGCCGGAAGTTTGACACCCCCTTCTGAAGTGCGTAACGCTAAGCCCGAAAGACCGTTCGGTCTTCGCCCCCACTTGATCGAGGAGGGTTGTTCCTCTTCCAGCTCCGTGATTGTGAAAAAAACGTAGTGGCCGTCCCCATGGTATTCCTCCATAAATAAAGGTTAGTCCTCGACTTACGACAGTTCATTCAGTGACCTGTTCAAAATGACAACGGCACTGGAAAAATGGGAGTTACGCCCCATTTTCACACTTATGACCATTTGCAGCATCCCCAGGGTTGACGGGATCAAAATTCAGGCGCTTGAGCAACTGGTTCATCACCGTTGTTGTGATCCCCTTTTTATGACCAGCAAAGTCAAGGGGGGAGGGGCCAGATTCACTTAACGACTGAGTTACCAACTTATCTACGGCGGTGATTCGCTTAACAACCGGGGAAAGGACAGTTGTCAAACGGGGCAAAACTCACTGAACCGATGTCTCACCCAAAAACAGACATTTGGGGCGCTCTTGTCGTCGTAAGTTGAGGACGGCCTGTACGCGAACGGGTCCCTTATTCCTGCAAATGCCCTCGGACGTCGCGTCGCCCTCCGAACACCCTTGAAGGCTTTCGGGATGCTGGGACTTTGCTCCGTGAAAAACAGCGGCAGGTTTTAGCCGGAAGCCGGAACTGGTCAGCGGAACGTTCCTGCATCGTGACCAAAGAACCACTTTTCAAGATAGCCGCAATAAACCAGAAAATTAATATGATGATGGAGGAGAAGGAGGAGGAGGAGGAGGAGGAGGAGGAGGAGGAGAAGGAGGAGGAGGAGGAGGAGGAGGAACTGTGGGGTCCTTGGTGCTCTCTGACCTGGGTGGTTTCTTTGCAGACGTCTCAGGACCCAACTAAGGAACATCATCAGAGCTAGAAGGGGAGGGGGGGAGCGTTGTGGAGTGGAGGAGAAGGGGGGGAGGAGGAGTTGAAGTCCACCCCTCTTAAAGGATGCCGGCGGGGGGATTCTGGGAATTCTCCACTCTTGAAACACGCTGGCTGAGGAATTCTGGGAGTTTAGATCCACCCGTCTTAACATGCAGACTCTGGGACTTGAATTCAACGCATCTTAATGTGCGGGCTAAGGATTTCTGGGAGCTGACCTCCACCCCTCTTGAAGCATGCCGGCTGGGGGACTCTAGGAGTTGAGGTTCACCCATCTTAAAGCATGCTGGCTGGGGATTCTGGGAGTGGAAGTCCACCCCTCTTAAAACATGTATAGGGGATACTAGGAGTTGAAGAGGAGAGGTGAAGTTCGTACGACCGACCCCCCGAAGACCCTCAACTTCAGGTGGGTAGAATTGTACGTCTGACCCCCTAAGACCCTGAACTTAAGTTGGGTAGAATTTCGTAAAGGCACACCCTCCCTTTTGAATACCCTCACCTTCAGGAGGGGAGACTTTCGTACCGACCGACCCCCTAAGACCCTCAACTCAAGGTTCCCTCTTAAAACATGCTGGCTGGGGGATTCTGGGAGCTGAAGTCCCCACTCTTAAAGCGTGCCGGCTGGGGGATTCTGGGAGTGGAAGTCCACCCCTTTTAAAACATGTTGTATAGGGGATACTAGGAGTTGAAGTCCTCCCCTCTTACAGCATGCCGGCTGGGGGATTCTGGGAGTCGAAGTCCACCCATCTTACCATGCAGACTGGGGGATTCTGGGACCTGAATTCAACCCATCTTAAAGCATTTCCGTGTGGGAGGGAAAACTTATGGGAGTGGAAGTCCTCCCCTCTTAAAGCGTGCCGGCTGGGGGATTCTGGGAGTTGAGTTCCACTCCTCTTAAAGTATGCTGGCTGGGGGGATTCTGCGAGTTGAAGTCCTCCCCTCTTAAAATAGGCCGGCTGGTGGATTCTGGGAACTGAAGTCCCCACTCTCTAGGCTCTATTTTGCATTTCGGTCGATCCAATCTGGATGAAATTCTGACCGGATATGTCCCAGTCGACTCGTCGTTCTTCCGAAACTCGCCATATTTCCGTCATCGGCGCTTGCCTCAAGTGGATTCGGCCTTCCCCCAAGAGAGTACAGGAAATCCTCGACTCCTTTAGTGACGCTTCAGAGTTACGACAGCACTTTTTTAAAAAAGCGTTTTCCCCCCTTAACAACCGTTGCTGCATCCCCAGTGATCAAAATTCAGACGCTTGGCCCCCGGCTCCTCTTTATGACGGTCGCAACGTCCCGGGGTCACGCGGTTTCCCGTTTTGCGACCATCTGAGAAAGGACATCATGGGGGGAAGCCGGAATCACTTCGCAACCAGGGTGGGGTGGGGGCTAATTGAACTGCTGCAGCGCTTCGTGTAACAGCGGCGAGAAAGGTCGTAACCTGAGGCAAAGCCCGCTTGACGGCCGTCTCGCTTAGCGAGGGGAATTTTGGGGCTCGGGGGCGGTCCTAAGGCAAGGGCTGCCGGCGAGCCATCATCACCAACTGAGTTTAATGGTAGCCAGGCTCCACCTGTGGGGATGCAGCCACCGACCCCACTGGTTGCTCCCAGAGACTGAGTGGCTTCTGCCGGCTGGCTTGGCAAAGGGGATCTTCGGCAGCTACCTTTCGCTCCAAGGCGGTCGGCCTCTCCGGGTGCAGCGCCTGGCGCAAGGCTCAAGCGGCAGGAAGGGGAAGGGTACTGGGAGCAGCAACTGGGTGAGCCTGGGGGCTCCAACAATGGAGGACCCCCCCAAAGCCATATACGTCTCCCCCAAGTCTTCCTTCCTCCCTTTGCCCTGTGTCCGTCCTTTCCTTCCTTCCTTCCTTCCTTCCTGTCCTGTGTCCTTCTTTCCTTTCTTTCTCTGACTTGTGTCCTTCCTTCCTCTTTCTTTCTTTCTTTCTTTCTTCCTTCCTTCCTGTCCTGTGTCCTTCCTTCCTTTCCTTTATTTCTCTGGCTTGTGTCCTTCCTTCCTTCCTTCCTTCCTCTGTCCTTCTGTCTTTCTTTCTTTCTTTCTTTCTTTCTTTCTTTCTTTCTTTCTTTCTTTCTTTCTTTCTTTCTTTCTTTCTTCCTTCCTTCCTTCCTTCCTTCCTTCCTTCCTTCGTCCTGTATCTGTCTTTCCTTTCCTCCTTCCTTCCTCTGTCCTGTGTCCTCCCACCCTCCTTCCTTTCCTTTACTTCTTGTGTCCTTCCTTCCTTTCTTCGTTCCTTTCCTGTTCTCCCTCCCTTCCTTTCTTCCTGTGTCCTTCCTTTCTTCCTTGCTGTCCTGTGTCCGTCCTCCCTCTCTCCTTCCTTCCTTTCTTCTTTCCTTCCTTCCAAAATAACAGAGTTGGAAGGGACCCCGGAGGTCATCCATTCCAGCCCACTACTCAAGCGGGAGTCGTAGAACGACAGCGTTGGAAGGGACTTTGGAGGTCATCCAGTCCAACGCCCTGCTCGAGCATGAGACCTGAGACCACTTCAGACCCCTCTCAAGCCCCTGGGGGCCACTGGATCCCTCGCCCACCACAGACCTGGGCCCTCACCCCAAAACCTCACAGACCCCCCCTTCCCGGCGCGGAAACCTCCGGGGGGGACGCGAGAAAAAACCAGACATCCTTCAGGAAGCGGCTGAAAATGGTTTATTGACTGGCAAAGAAGAGAAAGGCCGGGCGAGGCTGGAGACTGGGGTGCAGTGTGGGGTGCCCCCGTGGTGCCCCGATTTGGGATCCTCGAAGGGAGGCATCAATCAGCGCTTGGCGAGGTCACCGCCTGCAATGAAACGACAAGAAACTGGGAGGTGGGGTTCTGGGGGGGCAGCCTGGAAGGCGGGACTCCTTCAAGGGTGGAAGATTTGGGGGTGAATGGGTGGGGTCTCTTTTGAGGGGTGCCTCCTTGCAGAGCTCCCTTGAGGTTGGGGAGCTGAGTAGGGGGCTGGACTGGCCGGGCCTGAAGCAGGGATCTCCAAAGTTGGCCCCTGTAAGACTTGTGGACTTCAACTCCCAGAATCCTCCAGCCGGCAAGCTTTAAGAGGGGAGCACTTCCATTCCCAGAATCCCCCAGCCGGCAAGCTTTAAGAGGGGAGGACTTCAACACCCAGAATTCCTCATTCAGAATGCTTTAAGAGGGGTGGACTTCAACTCCCAGAATTCCTCATTCCGCATGCTTCAAGAGTATAGGACTTCTACTCCCAGAATCCCCTAGCCGGCATGCTTTAAGAGGGGAGGACTTTCACTCCCAGAATCCCCCAGCTGGCCTGCTTTAAGAGGGGTGGACCTCAACTCCCAGAATCCCCCAGTAACACCAGAAATCAGAATTGTTTCTTTAAATAAAATTTGCTGAAATTCCTTATGTTCACTAACGAGAGGAAGCGATTGGGACCTTTTAGCCATTTCCCTGTTTCTCTACTATTCCGCAGACAATAGCTGTTTCCTTCCTAATCAGCTTTTGTTCCCTTATCGACGTACACAAATAAAGTTATCAGTGCTTGCTGAAATATTGTACGATGTGGTTCCTTCCCTGCCTTAGGGCAGGTCCTATCTTTGCTCAGATCTGAAGAAACACGTAACTTAAGAGAGTATGTCTCTGTTCAGATCTGAATAGATGCGTAACTTAAGAGAGCATGTCTCTGCTCAGATCTGAATAAACGTGTAACTTAAGAGAGTATGTCTCTCTCTGCTCAGATCTGAAGAAACGTGTAACTTAAGAGAGTATGTCTCTCTCTGCTCAGATCTGAAGAAAAGTGTAACTTAAGAGAGTCTGTCTCTGCTCAGATCTGAATAAACGCGTAACTTAAGAGAGTATGTCTCTCTGCTCAGAACTGAAGAAACGCGTAACTTAAGAGTATGTCTCTGCTCAGATCTGAAGAAACACGTAACTTAAGAGAGTAAGTCTGCTCAGATCTGAATAAACACGTAACTTAAGAGAGTATATCTCTCTTCTCAGATCTGAATAAACGCGTAACTTAGAGTATGTCTCTCTGCTCAGATCTGAATAAACTCGTAACTTAAGAGAGTACGCCTCTCTGCTCAAATCTGAATAAACGTGTAACTTAAGAGTATACCTCTCTGCTCAGATCTGAAAAAATGTGTAACTTAAGAGAATCTGTCTTTTTGCTCAGATCTGAATAAATGTGTAACTTAAGAGAGTATGTCTCTCTGCTCAGATCTGAATAAACGCGTAACTTAAGAGAGTATACCTCTCTGCTCAGATCTGAAGAAACACGTAACTTAAGTCTCTCTCTGCTCCGATCTGAATAAACGAGTAACTTAAGAGAATATGTCTCTCTGTTCAGGCCTGAAGAAACACGTAACTTAAGAGAGCATGTCTCTGCTCAGATCTGAATAAACACGTAACTTAAGAGAGCATGACTCTGCTCAGATCTGAAGAAACTTAAGAGAGTATGTCTCTGCTCAGATCTGAAGAATCGTGTAACTTAAGAGAGCATGTCTCTGCTCAGATCTGAAGAAACTTAAGAGAGTATGTCTCTGCTCAGATCTGAATAAACGTGTAACTTAAGAGAGTATATCTCTCTACTCAGATCTGAAGAAATACGTAACTTAAGAGAGTATGTCTCTCTGCTCAGATCTGAAGAAACGTGTAACTTAAGAGAGTATGTCTCTTTGCTCAGATCTCAAGAAACGTGTAACTTAAGAAAGTATGTCTCTTTGCTCAGATCTCAAGAAACGCGTAACTTAAGAGATTAGGTCTCTGCTCAGATCTGAATAAACGCGTAACTTAAGAGAGTATGTCTCTGCTCAGATCTGAATAAACGCATAACTTAAGAGAGTATGTCTCTCTGCTCAGATCTGAATAAACGCGTAACTTAAGAGAGTATGTCTGTCTGCTCAGATCTGAAGAAACGTGTAACTTAAGAGAGTAGGTCTATGCTCAGATCTGAATAAACGTGTAACTTAAGAGAGTATGTCTCTGCTCAGATCTGAATAAATGTGTAACTTAAGAGAGTATGTCTCTCTGCTCAGATCTGAAGAAACGCGTAACTTAAGAGAGTATGTCGCTGCTCAGATCTGAAGAAACGCGTATCTTAAGAGAGTAGGTCTCTGCTCAGATCTGAAGAAACGTGTAACTTAAGAGAGTAGATCTATGCTCAGATCTGAATAAACGTGTAACTTAAGAGAGTATGTCTCTGCTCAGATCTGAATAAATGTGTAACTTAAGAGAGTATGTCTCTCTGCTCAGATCTGAAGAAACGCGTAACTTAAGAGAGTATGTCGCTGCTCAGATCTGAAGAAACGCGTATCTTAAGAGAGTATGTCTTTCTGCTCAGATCTGAAGAAACGTGTAACTTAAGAGAGTATGTCTCTCTGCTCAGATCTGAATAAACGCGCAACTTAAGAGAGTATGTCTCTTTGTCCGACCTAGAGTTATGCATAATGGTACATGGGCTATGATTGTTAAATTGAATCTCCGGAATAACCGGAAACTCGATAGTGTATCTGAGGGTCGGTTCCTCGTGGGAGGGAAAGGGCTATTTCCCCCTCCCTTCCTTCCCGGAATATCAGCCAGGCTAGAGGGGCCCTTTTCCCGCCTGCTTAAGAGACCCGACAGAGACTCACCTTGGCAGCTGCTGCATTCGCACCCGCGGATGACCGGCAGGACTACGGGCTCTGTCTCGCCCCCCGGGCACTGCAAGTTCAGGATGCGCACCGGGCTGACCGGATCCAGGCGGTAGCTGCAGCAGTCGCAAATCGTCTGCAGGTACGGCTCCTGCAACGTCAAGCCAGAAGTGGTTAATTGTTCTCACTGTCAGGAAGTTTCTCCTTAGTTCTAGGTTGCTTCTCTCCTCGATCAGTTTCCACCCGTTGCTTCTCGTCCTGCCTTCGGGCGCTTTGGAGAAGAGCTTGACTCCCTCTTCTTTGGGGCAGCCCCTGAGATACTGGAACACTGCTATCCTGTCCCCCCCTTGTCCTTCTCTTCGTTAAACTAGACATCCCCAATTCCAGCAACTGTTCCTTGTATGTTTTAGCCTCCAGTCCCCTGATCATCTTTGTTTATTTAATTTAATTTATTTATTTATTTAATTTAATTTATATGCCGCCCTTCTCCCGACGGGACTCAGGGCGGCGCACAACATACTTAAAACCAAAACATATATACAATCCCCCCCTTAAAACCGAATTAAACCAAATTTAGAGTTGCGTCTTTCAAATTCCTAAAAAACCCAATATAAAATCCACCCTAGGTCAGGTCCGCTTGC
>NW_015390955.1:0-2493 GCF_001527695.2 Protobothrops mucrosquamatus | reverse complement strand
CACTCCTAACTCACCGAGACGCCGCAGCATGATACCGTGGTCTACGGTATCAAAAGCCGCTGAGAGGTCCAAAAGAACAAGGACAGAGGAATACCCTCTGTCCCGGGCCCTCCAGAGATCATTGACCAACGCGACCAATGCCGTTTCCGTGCTGTGCCCAGGCCTGAAACCCGACTGGTATGGGTCTAGATAGACAGTTGCTCTTCTCTGGACTCTTTCTAGAGTCTCAACATCCTTTTTACACCGTGGTGACCAAAACTGCATGCAGTATTCCAAGTGTGGCCTTACCAAGGCCTTGTAAAGCGGTATTAACACTTCACGTGATCTCGATTCTATCCCTCTGTTCATGCAGCCTAGCACCGTGTGTGCTTTTTGGGGCAGCTGCAGCACACATCTGGCTCCTATTTAAGTGATTGTCCACTAGGACTCCGAGGTCCCTCTCACAGTTGCTACTATTGAGCAAGGTACCCCCTATACTATACCTGTGCATTTGGTTTTTCTTGCCTAAATGTAGAACCTTGCTTTTTTCACCCTTGAATTTCATTTTGTTAGATAGCGCCCGGTGTTCAAGTCTGTCCAGATCCTCCTGTATCCTAAGCCTGTCTTCTGGAGTGTTGGCTATTCCTGCCAGCTTAGTGTCGTCCGCACATTTGATGAGTTCCCCATCTATCCCCTCGTCCAGATCGTTGATGAAGATGTTGAAGAGCACCGGGCCCAGAATAGAGCCCTGGGGCACCCCACTACACACTTCCCTTTGTGTAGAAGTTGACCGGCCGGAGGAAGTGTCTTTGGAACCCCCGGGCCCGGGAATCCCAGGGTGGGTGGGTGGGTGGGTCCAGGGATGGCTTACCTCTGGGATGACGTTGGTGTGGGAGGCGCATTGCCCTTTACAAAAGCCCACCTCCACGCCCGCCAAAAAGCAGGAGCCCTTGGTAATGTTGCGACGCTCCGTGAAGTGTCGGCAGTGGGGATGAGGTTCGGCTGCGGGGCGAAGGAAGAGTTTTAACAGCTTGGTAGAGTTGAGGAGAGACCGGGCAATCCGGGTGGGAACAACAGGGGAGGGAAGACTGGATTCAGAACGGGCCAGCCTCCCCCCCAAAATGGAGAACAGGCGGGCCCAGGAAGCCTCCAGGATCAGATGCCCCAATATAGAATAGAATAGAATAGAATAGAATAGAATAATAGAATAGAATAGAATAGAATAGAATAGAATAGAATAGAATAGAATAGAATAGAATATAGAATAGAATATATAGAATAGAATATAGAATAGAAAATATAGAATAGAAAATATAGAATAGAAAATATAGAATATAGAATATAATATAGGATAGAATAGAATAGAATAGAAAATGTAGAATATAGAATAGAATAGAATATAGAATATAGAATAGAATATAGAATAGAAAATATAGAATATAGAATATAGAATAGAATAGAATAGGAATAGAATAGAATATAGAATAGAAAATATAGAATATAGAATAGAATAGACTATAGAATAAAATATAGAATAGAATATAGAATAGAAAATATAGAATATAGAATATCGCATATAGAATAGAATAGAATACAGAATAGAAAATATAGAATAGAAAATGTAGAATAGAATATAGAATATAGAATAGAATAGAATATAGAATAGAAAATATAGAATATAGAATAGAATAGAATATAGAATAGAAAATATAGAATATAGTATATAGAATATAGAATATAGAATATAGAATATAGAATATAGAATAGAATAGAATAAGAAATAAGAATAAAACAGAATAGAATAGAATAAGAAATAAGAATAGAATAGAACAGAACAACAAAACAGAATAGAACAGAATAGAATAAGAAATTAGAACAGAACAGAATAGGAATAGAATCGGAGAGTTGGAAGGGACCTTGGAGGTCATCTAGTCCAACCCCCTCCCCCGCCGCCCACCAGGAGACCCTACCCCATTTCTGACCGAGGGCAGTCCAGTCTCTTCTGGGAAAGCTTCCAGTCGAGGGCAAAAGTTTCCTCTCCCCCCCCTCCCAAATCCCAGAACTCCCTCCAGACCTTCACTCCCCACCCCCATCCTGCAGCCAAGGCTTGCCCCCTCCCCACAACTCCCCCCCCACTGCTCCCCCAGACCCACGTACCGAGCGACTCCTTCCGGCAGACGGGGCAGCAAGTGCCCGGATCCTGCACCTTCGCCTCGCCCTGAAGACAGGAGAGAGAGAGAGAGGGGGGTGTTTTTCACTTGGGGCGGGGAGCAGGACTCGAACCCAGAGCCGACCTTCAGACCTGATAGAATTTGGGCTTCTGGGCACCGGGATCCCCAGGAGGCCCCAGCCCCCACCTCACCCAGCATCTGGAAGAAGGCTGGGTGGGTGGGTGGGGGACCACGACACCCCCCCCAGAAGCTCTTTTGAGCTTTCAAAGGACAGAGAACAGGATGATCTATCTATCTATCTATCTATCTATCTATCTATCTATCTATCTATCTATCTATCTAT
>NW_015390954.1:17958-31006 GCF_001527695.2 Protobothrops mucrosquamatus | reverse complement strand
ATAGAATAGAATAGAATATATATTGGAATATAGAATAGAATAGAATAGAATAGAATATATATTGGAATATAGAATAGAATAGAACATATATTGGAATATAGAATAGAACATATATTGGAATATAGAATAGAACATATATTGGAATATAGAATAGAATAGAATAGAATAACTTTATCGTCACTTTAAATGCACACTAATCAGCATACATTAACATGAACTTTCCTTGCATTCGGCTCTCAAAGGCTAACCACCTCCAATGGACACATACAATATACATAGATCCGATAAAGATTCGCCCTTAGCATTGCAAAGTCCTCCCCTCGGCCTGGCAAAAGCAGCTGGGGAAACAGAGAAGGGTTAGGCTGGCAAAGTCTCTGTTAAGAGCCCTTGGCCTTTGCTTTCTGCCTGATGGCCAAAAAAAGAAAGAAAAGAGAAGACAGCGCCCATAAACGAGAATATTTTTGTAGCTCAGGGTTCAACTAGGCGCTTTTCTTGCAGACGTTTTGTGACCCAAACCTGGAGTAATAAGAGGAGGCAGTCTCAGAAGCGAAAAAGATGGCAGACCTGGGCTGGCAGGATTGGGTCCTCTTCAATCTCTGACTTTTAAGTTCAGAAAAAGAGGAAGAAATATCGCATGGTCTTTCTCCCCCTCCCCCCAGTTGCCTTCACATCTGCATCCTTTGGGCATCATTTGGGCAGCTGTGATGGAAGGCAGAATATGGAGGGGTGGTGAAGGAAGAGAATCTGGGCATCTCTCTTAAGCCAGAGAATATTTCAGACACCCAGCATTTTTGACCGTGTAATTTTCCTTTGTTGGTTCATCTTGAGCTGATGCCTTTTCTACGTCTACATTGCAGACTGTCTGGGTTTACAGGGTTGTGTGAAGCCATGCTTTGCTAAAACTCTGGTTAAACCACAGTGGCTTGAATTCACACCAGATGCCAAGCCAAGAGAGAACTTATTTTGCGGCTTTAGCTTCTTGGGGGGGAATCAGGTTGTATTTCAGATATTATGTATAAATTCACCCAACATATTATGAAGGTTCAGGGTGATTGGATTAATAAAAAGGTTTTTTTTTTCTTAAGGGTGACATGTTGTGGTCCTCCACAGATTGATAAACATCAGCTACCAGTGTTGTTTCCATTATTGGCCGTGTCTTTCAGAGATGCTAGAGATGTTTGTGTCTTTCAGACTGCCAAAATTCACATTTTGGTGGCAAATTAGATCCAGGCTGTAGTTAAATTTGTAGACGCTTTGTTATCCCCATCCTTTTTAAAAGACCTTTTAAATCTAAAATTTGCTTTGAACATTTCAACATTTCAATCTTGACTGTTTATTTACCAATTGAATTACTTTATAGCAGAATTTGCTGTTCGGAGTATTCTTTAATAGAAATCCAGTCCCTAAGGAGCGAATGGCTCTTCAGCCTTTTGAAATACCCATCATAAATTTTATTTATAGTTATTGAGCAGTCACGTGTAGTAGAGACAAAACACAACAAATACTGCACTAATTCAGTAGTTTCATTCTTTTTAAATCTATCCAAGAAACCAGATTCTGCCGAAACAGAAATGTCTCTGCTATAGTGAAGACATAAATATGCTGATGTTAAATTTCCCAGTTATGGGAAAAAAATTACAGCTATATTGTTGACTGTGTTAGTATATTTGGCAGAAGGACTGGATGAAAGTGTCAGACTATCCCAGACTGGAGAAAAGAGCTTAAGGAGCGAAAACTAACTTGGCAACTTGTTAAACCAAACTTAAATAGCTAAACAATCCCTAGAAAAGATGCAGCTGCTTTAAGAAGTTGCAGAGAGATGTCACTTGAATGTCGCCATGTCATCCATACCATCTTTTTGACTCCCAATCAGAAGCACATCACAATATGGTACCCGCAGGTAGAATCTCTGTCATAGCTTTAAAAGAGAATTTTAGCTTTGATTATTCAGGGTCTGTTTTTAACTGACCGACTCATTCCATCAATTGATGGCTTTCATTTTCAACTGCCATTTCACGATGGAACAGAATGTGAGTCTTGTCTTTGCCATCCCAGTACAGAATTGGTTGTTTCCTTTAGCTGTATTTTAAATATGTTCCTTTTTCATTTTAGCATCCTTGAGCATTCTACGCGGCTTTTTCTCCGAAAATAATGATTTGTTTCAATTGTGTCTCTTCTAAGAATTTACTTTTCAAATTGCAAAGATGTTCGGAGGTAAACCATTCTGAAAGATTAGAAGGATCTTTTCAGATCAAAAGCCTTCCATTAAATGAGCTACGAGTTGACTCCTCTTTTCCATAACCACAGATATGGCTCCCAAATTATGCAGAAAATCCTGCAGATGGCGGAAGGGATTGATGTGGGTAAGATGCCGTCGTTTGAGCTGGTGCCGGGCACGAAGACAGCCAAAAGACCACGATCTCCACGTGATGACTCTCCCCAAAGTGAGCACCTTCATTTCTTTTTAAACGTAGTTCCCTTCAGCCTGCCTGCCTCCTAATTTTTTTGGGAAGCAGAATAACAAGAGTTGTAAGGGACCTTGGAAGTATAATCGTAGGGTTTGTGCTGGCACAGCTGCATAGGTAATTCAGCTTGTCACGGTTACAATAGTATGTACCAGAAATCCCAAGAAGTGTGGTGATGTGTAGAAGAGGCAGAGGCTGGGGGCGGGGTCAAAAGAGGACTTACCCTAGAATCCTTACATGTCCACAAATGCTCCAAGTCCAGCCCCCCAGATTCTGTTAACTCTTATCTAGCACCAATTTAATGCTGGCTGTTAATTGACTAGATTCTTGTGCATAGGCATCAGCAATAAATCTAACTAACTCAGGAGAGGTGAATTCTAGTCCCATCTAAGGCATGAAAGCTGGCTGGGTGACTTTGGTCCATTCATCAGGAAGCAATAAATTCTAGCCCTACTTTAAGCATGACATTCATCTGAATAAATATTAGACAGAGGTGGGCATCCTTGTAAGTTCGCCATAAAAACATGGGACCTGAAGTCCTGAATATCTCCTTTTCATTTTGACTTGCCATTTCACATGAGTGAAGAGCTAATCAGTTTTTCCACCATTGCTGAAAATAATTTCCTGTGGGTTTCTGTTCCCTAGACTGCAAGAATGCAAGAAAGCAAGCTCCCAAATTCCGTGTCCGGCCACGCTTTGAGCCCATCCACTTCGTCGCCAGCAACACTCAACCGCAGACGAAAGAAGAGTCTTCAGAAAACCAAGCCCAAGACACTTTGGAGAATATCACAGCCCAGCAGATCCAAACTTACGCTGATCGGGTGTTTAGCAGCTTCGGCACCCAAGACAGGGACTCCCAGTTCTCCAGTTCCGTAGGCCTTGGCTATGGAAGTAGCCAGGTCAAACCACCCGAAGCTAAAGTGGTTCCCAAAAGTACAGAGATTTCTACTGCTGGGGGCACGACGACTTTGGTGGACTCTGCTTTTCTCCAATCCTCTTCCGAAACTTTCCCCAAATCAGTAGTAACAGCCAAGCAGTGTTTCATTAACAAGCTTGTAACGGCCGTCCGCAACAATCTCGCCAACCCCAATTGTAGCGGCGGGCCAGAAAAAATTAACTACACGTATCTTTTGACGCGGTCGATTCAGGCTTGTAAGACCAACCCAGAGTATATTTATTCTCCCCTGAAGGACATTTCGCCTGCCGATCTCCCCAAGAAGAAGAAGATTCTCAAAGAAGGTTTTGCCTGCGAGGTGAGGTGTCAGAACGTCTATCTGACCACGGGCTATGCGGGCAGCAAAAACGGTTCCAGAGACCGGGCCACCGAGCTGGCAGTCATGCTGCTGCAAAAACCCGTTGAAGTCAAAGTGGTTCAGCGGAAGTTCAAGAGCGCCACGCGGGAGGATTTGGTGGTGTGTGAAAGTGGGACCTCTTCGCTTGAATTCCCGCCAGCGCTCAAACTGCCGGATGACGTGAACCCCCCTGCAAAGGACAGTGTGTCGGGGCAGCCGAGTTCTGACCCGCAACAAGGGCCCAGCTCTGCCAAGCATTGGACTAACTTTGTCCTCACTGAAAACGCCAGTGATGCCATTGGCATTTTGAACAATTCCGCCTCCTTTAACAAAATGACTGTGGAATACAAATACGTGCTGATGCCCAACCGTCTCTGGCGTTGCAGTGTCTATTTGCAAGGTCACTTCTTGGCTGAAGGCTGCGGCACTAAGAAAACCAGCAAGCACGCCGCGGCGGACGAAGCCGTGAAAATTTTGCAGAAGACTCAATCCAACGTGAGCGCCACCAAAGCTGTCCAGGTCCAGAAAGTCAGTGGGGCTGCCCGCAACCCCGCGAGGAAGAAGAATCTGAAGGACCTGGTGGTGTACGAAAACTCCATGAATCCGGTCTGTACTCTGAACGACACCGCTCAGTTCAACAAGATGACGGTGGAATACGTCTTCGAAAGGATGACCGGCATGCGATGGAAGTGCAAAGTGATGCTGGAGAACGAATTGATCGCCGAAGCAATCGGCGTCAAGAAGAGCGTCAAACACGTAGCCGCCGAGGAGGCCGTGAAGGTCCTCAAGAAGACCCAGCCTACCGTGGTCAACAACTTGAAAAAAGGCACCATTGAAGACGTCATTTCCCGGAACGAGATTTGCGGCCGCTCGGCCGAAGAAGCCTTGAAGCAGCAGATTAAGGAAGACAACATTGGAAATCAGATTTTAAGGAAGATGGGCTGGACGGGGGGCGGTTTGGGCAAAAGCGGGGAAGGGATCCGGGAGCCCATCGCGGTGAAGGAGCAGTTCAAAAGGGAAGGGCTGGGACTGGATGTCGAAAGAGGCTCCCAGATCACCAAAAAAGATATTGAGCAGATCATCCAAAATTACGCTTTCTCGGACAGGAAGATCGATCTGACTTTTTCCACGGAACTCACCAACGATGAGCGGAAACAGATCCATCAGATAGCCCAAAAATACGGGCTTAAAAGCAAGTCCCATGGGCAGGGCAGGGATAGGTACCTGGTGGTCAGCCGAAAGAGGCGTAAAGAAGATTTGCTGGACCAGCTGAAGCAGGATGGACAAGTTGGCCATTACGAACTCATCATGCCACAGGAGAAATAGGGAGCGAGCCTTAAGTTTTTCCCAGGGGGTCTGGACAAGAACCAGGTTTCCATTAAACGGGAGGGGAAAGACATTGTATATTGTTGTGGGAAAAAACCAGCTCAAATGTTTCCCCTGCTTATTTTAATTTCTGAAACTTTACTGGAAAACAGGGCAATCTTCTGTCCAAATCCACGTTGTGCAATCCGGATGGCATCTGTGTTGTTTGCCTGTTTTAAGAAACTCTCAGATACAACATTTTTCCCCCCTTCATGTTTTAACTACTTTGGTAATAGCAGAATATCTACTCAGCAGGGGAGGAGAGGGACCCTGGCAGAGTTTGCCCCCCCCCCTTTTTTTTTTTTTAAAAAAAAAAAGAGGGAGACATGGAAAGACAGCCGTTTAAAGAGAACTATATGCAAAGGGGGTCTTAATAATAGATTTTTATGGCTGGGCATGCATGGAAGGGCATGTTTTATATTTAAAATGGGCGGGCGTAGAGGCACAAAACTATTTTCAGCATATTCAGAAATATCACAATATTTGACCGCTTGGTTGACTCAAACCAGAACGGGCGGCAGAATGAGCAAATCCTAAACATCTTTTTTTTTTTTTTAAACTACCCAACATCTAGCCTAGTCCCGATTCTCCGTTTCATTGGACAGGGTGTGATTTTTCACAACTAACAGTTTAAAACTGTAGTCTTTTTAAGTTTCATCAACCTTAGTGGGGGGAAATTGCACCTGGCCAAAATCTCCGTTTCAAGTTTCTAGCCCTCCGGATTAAAACTACTGTAAGGGGAAGCTCAGGGGCCAGAGATTGTGAATGCCACGTTGTTGGGGTATATACAGAAGTTGGACCTCCTGGCTGGGTAGCATCAGAGTTAACAAATTAGCCCAGGCTTGTTGCCTAGTTTGTGCAGTTCCCAGCAGTTCCATCATTTGTGATACGAGGCAGGAGCTTCTACATTTCAAAACAAGGCAAATATATGTTATTGTATTTTCCATCAGCTTTAGAGGACGGGGCATTTCCAGGCTTATTTTAATCGGAGTGAGCAAGATGGAGTTCCAGTTCTTTTTCTCTGAAGCCTCTACCTATTACTCCGTTTCCTTTGTGTAAATGTGCTTGAATATTTCACAGGGAGATCCGCAAGTAAAAGGTTCTCTCGCTGAAGTAGCGTGTTGTGGTTTTGTGCACAGTGTTTTTAATCCTCTTGGACAGGCTTTCTTCCAGCTACAGGGGCTGTTGAAGGATATCAAGCCTTGTTTTCCCATTTCATTCAGTTCTTCCATTGTTTCACTGTTGCGTAGAGCCTCGTTAGGCTGGAAACGATACACCCAGTGCAAGAAATGTTTTAGGGAATAAATAATTCAGCCTCGATTTACACTCTGAAGGAGAGAAACAGTTCTGAGTAAAAAAAAAAAAAAAAGGTATCTTTTTACCATGAAGGAAAGCGGCAAAATATTTTTTTAAAAAATGGATTAGGACTTTGGAATGTTTTAGGACACAATGGGGCATTCCTGCATTTCTAGGAAAAGATAATTGTATTATAAAGAGTTACAGACAGGAACTTTTAGAGCCTGTCAACTCCAAAAAAACTGCACAGGCCAATTGTGTATTTTTTTTTCACACAAAGACTTGGAACGCAAAGACCTTAACTATATTGCGCAATCTCTCTTGATCGCCAGGTGTAATTGGCTTGCTCTTCAACAGAGCTTCTCATTCATCTAGAACAGGGGTCTTCAAACTTGGCCCTTTTACGACTTGTGGACTTCAACTCCCAGAATTCCTCAGCCAGCGTGCACGCTGGCTGAGGAATTCTGGGAGTTGAAGTCCACAAGTCGTAAAAGGGCCAAGTTTGAAGACCCCTGATCTAGAACATCCAGGCCCAACTTCTGGGAACCCACCCAGTTGTGGCAAAGGTTGGGCGAAGCTAATTCATCTTACCTACACATTATTTCACCTTGGTCTTGCCACTGGTGCACATGTTAGTTCATTCCTTTGTAACTTACTAGCATCTGCAATGTTTAAAGACAGATAGCTGGAAAACACAAGGCATTGTGGAAGTAGTAAAGTCTCTCAATCTCCCTAAAATAACCCCCAAAATGAGAGATTTTTAAGGGGCGTTCCAACTTGCTCTGAAAGGCACCCAGCCTATTTCACCTGGTGCAGTAATGGACATAAGACAAATTAGCTTGTGGGGTGCTCCAGAAAGTAACCATAAATCACCCTTATGTAATTAGCTGTAAGCATTCCTGAAAGTGTACAGTATGTTATCCATAACAGAAGGCAGAGAGAAAGGAAAACATTTAGTCTAATGAGACCATCGGCATTATTAAACGGTCCCTCAATTTGCAAGATCAACTTTCAGCCGCTCGTTTCTAAGTCAAATGTAAAGCGATGCACGTTCGTCTTCTTTCAACAATAAGCATTTCGGTTACACGTTTATTTACAAGTAATTGAAAAATGTACAGTTTCTTACATGGGTTACTTGTGCAAAGTTGTACTCCAGAGTTCAGGTATACACAGAGGACACTTGGTAGAGCGGACAAAAACCCACGGATTGGTCTCCTCTCACACTGCTGCTTCAAGTACAAACTCAGCTTCACAAAAAAAAAAAATGCTTTTCGCACGGGTGAAAGAACCAGGCAGAGGGAAGGGCAAGGAAGAAGGGAACAGAGGACAGACACATGCTGCACTAGCATTTGCAATCTTTTTTTTTTTTCCTTTTCTCCCAAACAGAAAGCAAAGCCGTAACGATTTCATTTCCTTCCCCCCCACCCCCCGGTTAAGAGGTAGAAATTGAAAATCATAGAAGGAAAAAAAAAATTGTTCTCGAAGCATCTGTCCTTGCACGCTCTTTGGCCATCAACTCTCAACACCCGTTCTTGTCCTCGCCCCAGCTCTACTCAAAAGGTGAGTGAGCGTGGCTAAGCCACTTGAGCACCCTTTTGAAAGTGCTATCACAATAACACCAAACAATCCACCTTGCACTTGACCTATAAAAGCAGGGATCGGCCCTCTTCTCCCCGCCCCCCCCAGGCTCAACACGGAATTAGTGTTGCAAAACCCACGCAGCTGAAAAAGGCTTGGGAGGGAAAATGGAAAAGCAGCACACTGGGAAATCAGGGGTTGTGTTTTTGTTTTTTTTCCTTCCTTCCATAAAATACTCAACAGATGTAGTTATGTTGAAACCAGCGGTTAAATGACCAGCCTCGGACAGATCAGCACTCAAGTCATAGTTAAAAATGTATATTGTATATAAACATCCTTTTTTCTTTTTGAATCAAGCTACACGTAAGCATCACTGTGTATAACACAATTAACAATTAAAAGCTTAAGTGTACACTACCAAAAAAAAAAAAAATGCACAATACTGCCCCTAAGACTGGCGATGGTAGACACCCCCCCCCAAGGGAAGTGGAAATTTCAGCCTCAGTAATTCTTTTACAAGTAACCCAAGTACAGTACATTTGACCTCAATGGGGAAGGTGGGACAGGGTGGCTTTTTCTGATGTCCAAAGAGAAAGAGATCCAGCGAGGGTGGTTGGCCACACAGCACAGACAGCTAGTTTTGCTTTCCGAGTAAATGCAGTGATGCAAGGAGGAGGAAGAGGAGGAGGAGGAGGACTCAGACACTTCATACATATATTTTCCTCATCAGAGTGTTCATTTGCATCAGCCAAGGTCAACAGTCACGCCAGCTCTGTTCTACAATGGCGGAGACTCGCTTTTCGTATTCCCGCTTATTCTCTTGGTATAGCTGAGCTGCCTGGCTGTTTGCTGGGCTGTTTGGGTTGGGCTCATCCAGTAAAGACTGTTTTAGAAGAGCGAAAAGGAAAGGAAAGAAGAAGAAAAAAAAAGACGGTTAGGTTTGATTTATTTATTTATTTAAATTTATATACCGCCCTATCTCCCTTACGGGACTCAGGGCGGTGAACAGGCAATAATAAAAATCACAATAAATATTGAATAAAAAGCCTGCTCTAAAATACCCCATATAAAACCCCTAGCAAAGCCCAATCGAAACTACGCCAGGCCGGCTGCGTGGAATAGGTGGGTTTTCAAGGCTCGGCGGAAGAGGCGCAGGTCCGCAGTTGTACGTAGGTCGGGGGGGTAGGTCATTCCAGAGGGCAGGAGCTGCCACAGAGAAGGCTCTCCCCCTGGGGGTCGCCAGCCCGCATTGACTGGCCGACGGCACCCTAAGGAGGCCCTCTCTGTGGGAGCGGACTGGTCGAAGGGAGATATTTGGTAGGAGGCGGTCTTGCAAATACCTAGGTCCATTGCCATGGAGCACTTTAAAAGTTGTTACTAACACCTTGAAGCGCACCCGGAAGGCCACCGGCAGCCAGTGATCATCTTCCACACAAACACTATGCGCGGCCATTGTGAAATTCAAACTGAGTGCTGGAAGGTCTGTTAAGAATACCCCTGAGATGCTTTAATACCCCCCCTTTAAAAAAAAATCTTGTAGCTATGCCCTCCCTTTTAACACAACTGAATCTGAATAAAACAAAGGCAGCGCGAAGCGAAGATTTGCTATTGCAATCAGGTGCACCTAGTCCTCGACTTACGACTGCAATTGAGCCCAACATTTCTCTGGCTAAGTGAGACATTTCTTAAGTGAGTTTGATGCCTCGTTTTACGACCTTTCTTGCCACGGCTGTTAAGTGAATCACTGCAGGTTAAGAGCACGGTGGTTAAGTCAGTCTGGCTTCCTCACTGACGTCGCTTGTCAGAAGGTCCCAAGGGGGGATCGCGTGACCCCCCCCCGGGACACAGGAACCGTTGTTAAGTATGAACCAGCTGCCAAGCATCCAAATTTTGACCACGTGATTATGGGGATGCTACCAAGGTCGTTAAGTATGAAGGATGGTCGTTAAGTCACTTTTTCTTTGAATGGTCACTAAATGAACTGTTGTTTATTTATTTATTTATTATTTTGATTTATATCCCGCCCTTCTCCCGACGGGACTCAGGGCGGCTCACAACCTGTTTAAAAACAAAAACATACCCACAATCCCCACCGAATAAAACCAATTAAAAGCCAAATATTTAACGTTGTGATTTCCTGTTTAAAATTTCCTTAAAATAAACCCGATTGTTAAGTCGAGGACTACGTGTACTCTCTTATGTTCACAGCAGAAACAATAAAAAAAACCAGGCTATTAAGAATTTGTAATCTATTCAAAGCCCCCTTTTACCAGCTCATCTATTGACGTCAAATAAGATTTTACTCAAACAGCTTCTTTCCAGAGGGCCAAAACAATGCCCTGGGCGCCTTGAGCATTCTTATCAGACCTATAATCATACACCCCTGGGCCTACTGATTCAAAACCCATCCAATTTCAGTTTCCTCTGACCGAGACTTCTGACTGTTCTTTTTCGTTAAATCGGCTGGCTTCAGAGGAGCCGGTTATCTCCGTCAACTGCGTTGAATTCCAAATGGGACTGGACGGTGGTATGCCTTAACTCCTACAAAGTCTGCAAAGCTTCAAAAAGTACCAGCGAACAGCCGCCGTTACCTGTATGGATGTTAAGATGGATGATACATCGTAGGTGGGGCTCCAACGGTTTTGAAGAATATCCAGACATATACTACCATCTGCATAGACTTAAAAGGAAAATGTGTGGGTTTTTATAATTGGAAGTGTTGTAGTATAACTATCAGGTGTTCATGCCTGGCTCAACCAACCTCCATCTGAAGTCACCCCAGAAGAAGAACCTGACTCTGACCGCAGGCTCCGACTTGAGCCGTTAAATGTTATGCCGTTAGATTTTATGACCTCACAATTATTTGTGGTTATGACGGGTCAACCAAATATTAAGGGCCGCACAGCCTTTCAAAGATCTACGGAAACCTAATTAACACATAAATATAGCTGTCCAGCTACCTTTTGTAAATATTATCTCTTTATTATAGGTTCTTTTCCATTTCCAGCGGTATATCAAACACCCAGGAAATCCACAGCTGAAATAATACAATTACAAGGAGTTGATTATCTACCTGTCCCTCAACTGATGGAGGCCAAGATTTTGGGGCAATAATTTTGTAGCCCATACCAACCTAACGGGAGACGGACCACTGAGACCCAGAGAGAATGCTTGATCTTCCTAGATTTGTGTCCACAAATCTATTTTGTGAAGAAGTCAGACTTCAATGTGAGCAATGTGGGTTTTTTTAAAATGTGGGAGGATCCCTCAAACCTACGCTTGTTATATTCTGATTAAGAACATCTTATTCAACTTCCTTTTTACAAAACTGATTATCTTAGGGGCTTTCCCAACAAGTCAGTGACTGTTGACTCGATCCGTAAAGAAACAATACACTATACTGTATTATGTGCTCCTTGTTTAACCAGAATCTCTTATCTACTAATATGGTTTAGAATGATGAAACTCTAATAACACCTTCAGGTCACTAAACTGCAGGATTACAGATACCTCTAAAGGAGCCACAGTCTTTCTTCACCCCTGCAGGAATACTAGATTTTACAAGCTAGCTTGTAAAACTGTAAATATGGGCTCCATTTCTTCCACAGTCCCTGCTTCTGCTCTTTTACAAAAACTACTGGTTTTTTTTTTAAAAGAAAGATACATACCATTCGGATGAAACATCTTAGACACAAATCTGACAGTAGGTGGCTTGTTCGGATATTCTTCCGTGAATTCTATGGTAAGCTTGAAAGTTCCTGTAATTGAGAAAGGGGGGAGAGGGTGATTAATTACATCATATTCACAGGTGGGTTTAAGTTTCCCCTGCCCTTTTTTTCCTCAACATGGGTCCATAAGTCAGAGAACCCCAACGATTCCTCATATTTGTTTGGCAAGTAGAAAATCCGAGACCGGGCAGATAGAAAAACAGGCCGTGAAACTCGCAAGCATTGTATAATTGCTCCTTTTTTACACAACAAAAGAGAAACAAACTACTGCCTTTATAACTGAACTCAAGAGATTAACAGAAGGTAGCAAAGGAAGCAGGTATAAGGCCAAATGGGAAAACAAGCGTGCTCTTTAAAATACGTATATGGGTTTAAGTACAGCAAGACATAGTTAAAGGCTGTGCGGCATAGATGGCTTTCCAAGGATCTGAGAAAAAGATATATAGAGTGCCATAAAATTAAACAACACAATTATTAATATCTTCAAGTGAGTTCTAAAAAAGGCATTTAAGTGTAAGCAGCAGCAGCAGCAACAGTAGAATCATTTTTAGTAGAGTGCCAGTTTGACCTACTGGTTAAACCACCAGGCTAAAAAGCAACAGAAGGTGAGTTCTATTCCCACCTTAGCCATGAAAGCCAGCTGAGTGACTTTGGGCCAGTCACTCTCTCTCTCCAGCCTACCTCACAGGATTGTTGTGAGGAAAATTGGAAGGAGGTGCGTTGTATAGGCTCGCCACCTTGACTTACTTGTAAAAATAGTAATGATGGGATACAAATAAATAGGTGAATAAATAAAATAATCAAAGGAGGCAGGAGGCCTTCTAACCACTATCAGGCTGACAGGGAAGGATCCAAAGCAACCTCAGCAGCTAAGCCTTGGGAGGGGAAGGAAGGCCACGGATATTAAGGGCCTTAAAAAGTTCAACCCAAAGGAGGAGGGGATCTTACCAGAGATTTCAATGGAGAGTAATTTTAAAAACACAGCATCGAAAGAGAAGAGCAAAGAGACAGTTCACACTCATTGGGACAAATTGGAGACTGAAAGCAGCAGTCACGCACGGCAAAGCTTCCGAGAGCGAGCCCTAGTTTAGGAATCTCCCTGTCTAGCAAGCAGAGGAACGCTCTTTCATGCTCCTGAAAAGGTGGGATTCTAGCACTGATTTAACATGGGCGATCTCACATTAACAAGCACATTACAGTCTCTTAAGATTGTTTCAAGAAAGACTTACCATCCTCAAATGGGGTTCCCTCTGGCCTGAAAAAAGAAAAGGGTTGTCAACTTCTCGCATGTAAAATATTAGTTATAGGAGTCAGGTTTTTGTTT
>NW_015390954.1:0-17648 GCF_001527695.2 Protobothrops mucrosquamatus | reverse complement strand
GAATGAAACCTAAGCAACATCATTAACACACAACCACTGTGAGGCCAGCATTTATTTTCTGAGCTTTTGGGCTACTATCTTTCACCCCAGTCATGCCTGATCTTGATTGCTGGAGGTAAACCCCACTAAGGAACAGAATAGCAGCAATCAGCTAGCCTGTCTTCCCTTCTATATGCCAGCAGGCTTCTACAAGTCATGGAAAGTGACAGAGAGGTCGGGCCATTAACCACCCTGCTGGAGCAATCACCATCCACCAGTGGGATTGAGGGACTGGAAGACCTTCCTCCGAAGAAGCCCACGTGATGCTCATGAGAATCCTGAGTCTTTGCAAGATCTGAGCCAACCTGAAGCTGTATCAGTCAACACTGCCACAGCTTTGTCTTAAATCAGGGGTCTTCAAACTTGTCCCTTTTTATGACTTGTGGACTTCAACTCCTGGAATTCCGGGAGTTGAAGTCCACAAGTCATAAAAAGGGACAAGTTTGAAGACCCCTGTCTTAAATGGTGGTAGAAGACAAGGCAGGCACAGAGTGAACAAAGGAAGAACGTGCACAAAAGCCATTGCTACGTCATCAGGGACCCTAGAAAAGCATGAACTGCCCTGACCATCCTAAAACAGCATTTGCCTATATTCAAACATTGGACGTGCTGCAATCATCAATCCTGAGGGATCTTCAGCGGCAATGGACAAAGGCTTGGAATCCCAACCCATCTAGAGGTTGGTCAAACAGGAGAAAAACTGGCCTTTCAGACACAGCTTTCTGGGGCTCGTTTGCCGTCAACACAACATAGCAGAGAGGAAAGAGAACCAGCTCCGATCCGGAGACAATTTGACAACAAGGAATGTCAGCCGCGCTATAATTAATGTGATCAAGACAGATCACACCTGCCAGAGTAACAATTACTGTAAAAGGGTGAACTAAAATCCATTTACTGATTAAGATTTCAACTTGGAATTCCAGTTAGGGCAAGGACCACCATCGTGAAGCTTGACAAATTCCCTACCAACCAAGTTGCTGGCTTCCTCCTGATCATTTGTGCCATTTCAGGAGATGGGGAACGCGCTGTGAAAGACCTCTTTGGGATACACACAATGAAAACAAGCAAAGAGGCTCATGGGGCCATTTGGGTCAGGAGGATTTGAGGCAGGAATCACTTTTCCTTGCCTATCAATCTTGGATTAGATAAGCAATCAAATAATTTGGAGGAATTTCTTTCAGAGCTGGCCGAAGCCACTGAGATACAGGATGCCACAGCTATCCATGGACTTGCTTTTTCGGCCTATTTTACAAAATGTTTATAAATGTAGGGAAACTTCCAAGCCGGTTTTCATTCATTCCAATGGCCTGATGTTCTTTCAAAAGACCAAAGAACTGGTTGTCAGAATAGCAATAATAATAATTATTTTAATTAAAATAACTCCAGCCACCACTAACGACAGTTTCTGAACACACCCTGCTATTCTACCTTACCAGAATATGCTACTATTTCTAAAAACTAAACCAGGGCAACTGCCAGCCCTATCTGGATGTGTTCTATTATGTTATCATCAATTACAATTATTTCTGCCTTTGCAAATCTTTCCCCTGGAAGTGAGCCGTACGTTATGGACCCAAAGTGGGCGTCTATCAAACAAGCTGGCTCTGGATGAAGGGAATTACAATTCAATACATCTGGGGGGAAAAAAACCAGCCAATGGAATGACTAGACTATTATCACAGAGAAGTAAATCTGGGCCATGAGAATGATATTCCCACTGACGAAAGCTCAGAATTAAAACATCTGATAACTGATAAGGAAAGTAATCAGAATGATTATTTGAATATAGGGAAGGAAAATTGTGTTCCTCTGAATGTCCTAGATTTCAAGTCTATCAGATCTGGCCAATTTAATCAATAGCAAGAGGCTACAAAAGAGTGCCAGCATGCTTATCCATGCTTTTGCAGATCATAATCATCTTATGTTCTTAACCTTCCCCAACATGGTAATGAACTGAAGCCGGGCACTCCTTTCATGCTAAACCGAACGGCCATGGCATGCTGGCTAGAACAGAAACATGAGGGATCCCACCATGAAAGGGATCATCTGAAGAATACAGGTCTATGAAAAGGAATCTAGGATCCTCCAAATATTTGTATAGCTCTCAGCTCATCCACAACAGCCCTTTGAAGAACAGACTGCTTATTTTCTCCCGCTAACACAGGGGAGAGACAGAGGATTGTAGGGTCCTGCACCAATCCTCACAAATGGCTGCCTGGCTTCCCTCTTGAAAGGGGGAGCCATCCTTTTTCTAAGAAATTAAGTTTCTGCAGATCAACTGCACTTATTTTGAGAGGGTCTTTTAGCTTAAGCCAATAAAGGGGGATATTTTAATTTTAATTAGTTTTAACTTTCAGGAAGGTGGCTTTGAATGCCTTTTTTTTTTTTTTTTTTTAAAAAGGGGTCCTTGGTGCTCTCTGTGCTTGCTTGTTTTCTTGCAGACATTTCGTGACCCAACTGGGCAACATCATTAGTGCTAGAAGGGAGAGAGTTATGCAGAGAGGAGGAGGAAGACCCTGGGGTCCTTTGGGGCTCTCTGAGCTTGCTTTGTTTTCTTGCAGATGTTTCATGACCCAAACTAGGTAACAGCATCAGTACTACATCATCGGTTACCTAGTTTGGGTCATGAAAGGTCTGCAAGAAAACAAACCAAGTTCAGAGAGCACCAAAGGACCCCTTAAAAAACAAAAAAAAGCATGCAAAGTCACCTTCCTGAAAATTAAAACCAGGCTTGCTTCTTCCTATCTCCTAGCAGAACAGAGATGGGGGCTCAGCATCCTCTGGGACCGGGCAGGGCTCCCTTCTGCAAGGCTAAAACCTTCCCCCCTCCACTGCAGAACTGGGCTTTTTGGGGGGGGGGNGGCGGAGGAGGGGGGGAAACTCACCCAAAGATGACCGCATTCCACACCATGATGTTGTTCTCCGAGGGGGCTCCGCTCACTCCGGCCGGGGGATCCTCCTGCAGCCTGTGCGGGGAAAGGCGGGCAGGAAAGGGTTAAAAAAAAGGGGGGGGGCGCCCGCTGAAAGGCGGGGGGGGGAGGAGAAGGGAAGCGATGGGATTTCGCCCCGCCTACGCCAACGGCGTAGCTGGCCCTAATCTCCGAGGCCGCTACGCCAGTAGCGTAGCGCTCCCATCAGCAGCGGCCGCGCCGCCGCCATGTTGGATCGCCTCACCTCTCCCTCCGCTGCGCTCCCCCTCCCCCGCCAATCCCTCCGCCTCAGCGGCCCTTCTCGGGCGGCTTACCTCTTGAAGTCCCGCATGAGGCGCCTCCGGGCCGGCGTGGACATGGCGGGGCTCGCGGTTACGAATCACTCATACACCAGCGGGGCGGAGAGCGGGGAGGGGGACGCGAGGCGGCGGCGGCGGCGGCACCGGCGGCGGCGGCGGGAGCTGGTTCCGAGCGGAGGCAGCCTCTTCCACTTGTGCCTCAACAATGGGGGGGGCGAGGAAGGCGGCGAGACGGACGCGGCCCTTGACTACGCGGCAGTGGTAGCGCCGGCCGAGGCGTCTGGGCAATGCCGGACCGCACCACTGCCCTTGCGGAGGGGGGGGATTGAGAAAACAGAGAGGGGCGGTGCTACACGCAGCCGCCGACTCACACCGGGGATGTACCACTGCGCCGCATGGAGGGGGGGAAGAAAAGGGCGGTGTTTCGAAAGGCAGGGTGATACCATTCGGGCTGACGCCGAGCCGAGCGTTCTAGGCGAGACTAATGCGGGGGAAAAAGGGGGGGCTTGAGTAGGAGAAACCATTTTCTGCCCGTTCCCTTAAGTTTCCCCGTCCTTTTTATTGGTTGGTAGAATCAGCTGCCCCGCTTGTGGGCGGGGCGTTAGTTTGAAAGCTATGCAGGCAGCACAGCGGTGTTACAGCAAAATAAGTCCCCCTGGGCCCAGTGGCTGGGGCCTTGTTTTCAGAGTTTAAAACAGGGGTAGTCAACCTTGGCTCTTTTATGACTCGTGGACTTCAATTCCCAGAATTCCTGAGCCAGTTTAGCTGGCTCAGGAATTCTGGGAGTTGAAGTCCACGAGTCATAAAAGAGCCAAGGTTGACTACCCCTGGTTTAAAACAAGGATTGAAGTTGAACTGGGTACACACATCACACAGGCCTGCAATGGGCTGGGCTTGGCCTTCTGTATGGCCTCACTCAATGAAGTTTGCCATCCCTGGATGAAGGCAGTGTTAAGCCAACCTTGGCGACTTTAAGATGTGTGGGCTTCAAATCCCACAATTCCCCATAATGCATGCTGACTGGGGAATTATGGGAGTTGAAGTCCATTATGGGAGTTGAAGTCCACACATCTTAAAGTTGCCAAGGTTGAAAAACACTGAATTAAGACAATACAGTACAGTGTGTGAATTAGCTAAAACCCAACTAAGCGCATACAGTACCTACACTAAAGCTGGATTCACACCCCCTGCTCAATAATACTTTGTCCTAACCACAATTGGCAGATTAATCTCAAAGTATTATTGAGCAGGATGTGTGAACCCAACCTTAGTGTAGGCACTTGCATGCGGTTAGTTGGTTTTGATCTTCTGTTATCACTTGTGTCCTGTGGGATGCTCTCAACCTCAGTTCTTTTATATGTCATTATCTTCAGTGCCTCTTCATTAATGTAGAGGCTTCTTGAGCAGACAAGGACAGTGTTTATTAAATCCCTTATTTCCTAACCACTTCTTGACCTATTATTGCAACACTTTATATTTTTATATTATATTTATATTATTGCAACACTTTACATTTCTAAGCTTAAACATCATTACCGAAGAGTCAAAACAAATGAAAGTGAAGTATCCGTGCAAAAACAGGAATTTGCAGGGATGGTGGGCCAAGATACAATTCACACTGCTGCCTTTAATTACTATTTTGAGGTTAGATGGGATGTGTGTCTTGGGCCATGTGAATGGCGCATGTATATTCAGTGCCACAGCCTGGTCACCCAGTAAGGAGTACAAACATATCCAAATTTCCTCTAGACTTTAAAAAAAAAATCGATAGCTTTCAGTCTGCTCCTGAATCACCATCACACGCTTTCATTCCGGAAGCCCTAGGTAGCTTTATTCAATCCCAAGGGAGTCAAAATCCGTTGATGTTTTAAACTTGCAAGGCCCATCATCTTCCAAAGGAGACGTCCAAGTTGGCTTCCGCCTCCGGCAAGCGTTCTCCCTTCAGAAGTGCAACAGGCTGCTCAGATGCTCAGGACCTCAACTCCTATGTCTACTGAAGATTCTCAATCTTCCAGATCATGGTTGTCCCAAAGATGCTTTTTTCCAAAGGGTAACTGGAATTTATTTGGAAAAAGCACCTTTGGGACATTAACCCCCATGGTTCCCAGCCAAAACCCTTTTAAGGAAGAAGCATCCTCTTTGAGCAAGTAACAAGTTTAGCCAACAATAAGAGGGAAGCCACGCCATCAAGGTCATGGGTGGAGGGGAGAAGCATCTCGGTCGTGGGAAGGGGTCGCCCGCATCTTACACGCGGGCGCGCTCCCCTTTGCGCGCAAGGATTGGCGCGCTCCAGCCGGCCGAGGCAGGCGAGCGAGCGGGCGGAGGCGGGGAAAGGAGGGCAAGGGGCTGGCTCCCTCGGCTTGCAGTTCCAGCCCCAGCCGGGTCTAAGGCGGAGCCGACCTCCCTGCAAGCAGGCGGGGAAGCGGGTTGGGGAGGCGGAGCGCGCCCGATCGCCCGGCGCCGCCATGCCCAAAGTGGTCTCTCGCTCCGTGGTCTGCTCCGACACGCGCGACCGGGAGGAATATGACGATGGCGAGAAGCCGCTGCACGTGTATTACTGCCTCTGCGGGCAGATGGTGCTGGTCCTGGGTGAGCCAAGGAAGGGACCCCGGCCCCATCCCCATCCCCCGCCTCTCCTCCCGTCCGCTCGGCCAGGGCGCAAAGCGGGTCCCCCACAACCCTCGCCAAGCCTTGGGCATTACGCACCGGCTGTAAGAACCCAGCCGTTGGGAACGACTGGCAAAGCCGGGACTGCCACTCCCGGAGTTCCGCGCCGTTGGGGCGCGAGGGTGGGGCTGATGGGAGTTGAAGTCCAAAAGCTTTCAGGTTAGTTCTGAAGCTTTCCGGCCGTACCTGCCAGGTGTTTTCAACCCAGGTGGGCACTGCTGGGGGATGATGGGAGTTGTAGTCCTCGGGGTAGGAGAGTCCTGTTTCACCCATGCTAGCAAATAACAGCCAGCCTCCTAAGCTGCTTTGGGGGTGAGCATCAGAGGTGTTTAAACCTAATGCAAGGTATAGAGTTGTCCGGAGTCGCTTTGGATGGTAAAATGAGTGGCTTATAAATTTAATAAATAAGTAAACTTGTCCATCCTAATACTCCAGTTTGGAAAGGGAGACATGACTCCACACTTGAGCTAGCCAATGTTTCATTCCTAGCGCTTTTTATTAATATCTCCCCCTTATTATAAATAAGTTGCATAGTCAACAAAACCCTTGAAACTTCAACAAAGCTTGCCAAATGTTGCTCAGGGGGGAAAAACGCTGTAAGAAATCTTGTGGGTATAATTAAGATCTGTACGATGGTTTCCATGTTAGAAAGCAATTCCTTTTATCAAACGTTTGGGGAATTTGATGTTTTCTGTCCAAGTTTGATTGATAGCTGTAAAATGGGATTGAAACAGTGATTTGATATTGGGGTGGATGTTGGTTTGTTTAATCTTTCCGGGACCTCCTACCGCATTGATCGTCTGACTTTAGATCTATTTTCCCTGAAGGCTTTTTAAAATTATGATGATTTTTTTTTTCTAGATTGCCAACTTGAGAAGCTGCCCATGAGACCCCGTGATCGGGCCAGAGTTATTGATGCGGTTAAACATGCCCACAAATTCTGTAACACGGAAGAAGAGGAAAATGTTTACCTGCGCAGGTAGGAAGGCCTCCACAAAGCGCCATTGCCAGGGATGGTCAGCCGGGGCCCAGGCAGCCATGGCCAAAATCAAAGATGTACAATTTCAGAAACAAATCTTTGCTTTTGATGGACTTCTTCAACTTATCTCATCTTTCATATGAAATATTGGAAGGGGGTGTCCCCGTCTTCATTGTCTCCATCGACTTCTTTGTTTCTGCAGAGGAAGATGTAATATTAAAATGGCTGAAACATTTGTTTTTATTCGTTAGATATTAACTGATGGTTTCTTTCTTTGTGAAAATATAATTTTAATCGCATTTTTAACAGGAGTCACTCGTGGAAAAATAAGTTCGCGTGGTAAAATATATTCTTTTTAACAATAAGTTTATCATCCAGGATTTATGGCTTCTCAGACTATGTAATCCCAACTAAAAATGACTTCTTCTTTTTTGCAACAAACTAAGATTAAGCAAAGTAAAGCCTACTTACCTATTTTTCTTCCCTACCTAGGCCAGAAGGCATTGAGCGACAATACAGGAAAAAGTGTGGAAAGTAAGTGGATTTCAGAGGAAGTGTTCAGAAGGTAAAACAGTCAACAAATATTGTTTCCAGTGATAAAAGAACATCCAGTGATAAAAGAACATGTGGGGGCCATTGTGATCTGGTGAATTAATGCACTCAGCTCTTTCTCCAAAGTAAAAATAAAATAAAACAAAGGGATCTAAATCCAGTGTTAGGATGTCATCCAGAAGACTCTAATGCATCTCCAATTGAGTGTCTTCTCGTACATTGGGCTACTGGCTGTTGGGGGTTGGGATCCAGCTTAACAAATAGGCCTAGATTAGTGAAGAGTGAAATGATTGCAATTTATGTCATTCTGAGGCTTAATCTAGCAGGTGAAGTGAGCTAAAATATTAGCGTCAGGGAGACTATCTGTTTGTTTATTAGAAGAAGGAAATAAAACAAGCGGTCACTTTCATTCCAGGTGTGGCTTACTCCTTTTCTACCAACACCAGCAGAAGAACGCTCCGGTGACGTTCATTGTTGATGGTGCCGTGGTCAAATTTGGACAAGGTTTTGGGAAGACCAACATCTACACTCAGAAGCAAGAGCCCCCTAAGAAGGTAGAGAGACAGAGACTTCTCTTGCAGTGTGTGGAGACCGAGTAGAGAGGATGCCAACCACTGTGAAGTTTCACCATGTCTTCTCACTGGGCTTCCGAGCTTCGTGGTGGCATCTGCTTGACCTGATCTCTCTTCTTACTCCAGGAAGTCCTGAAATATTTGGCCGTGAGAGCAAGAGATTGTCCTCCTTTGTAAATTTGTTATCCAGTTGACTTGCTCCATCAGAAGATGCATTCTTCAATTCCATTTCCTTTTCTCAAGCCCAAGAGCATGGCTTCATGAGCTTCAGTTGACTTAATCCGCCTCAGTCATCAGCCAAACTTCTTGTAAAGCACAATATTGTGGGGGGGTTGAGGGCCACAAATTAGCAGAATGATAAATCTTGATGCCTTGGCGTTGGTATTTTTCCCCTGCTTTCCTGATTTTGCATGGCTGGAATCCATTTTAAATGTGCTAAATATCTTTAGCTTCCTAAATGAATTTGGGACACAGTTGCCCAACACATTTAGTGGTGCAACTCTTGGGGAATTCTACATGTTGTAAAAAAAAAGGGGGAGAGGGGGTTGGACATCTGTTACACAGCTGGTGATCTGCAAGTTACAGTCCCTGTTCTGAGATCCCAAAACATGAGGTATTGGACAGACCTACCTCTCTTTTCTTAGTATTAAATTTCAGGACAGCATTTTTCTGATCTGTGAAGGATAACTATAGTCACCTTTTACATTTGCTGATCCCCAAGCTTCGACCACACATAATATTCTTTTTAAAAAACTTCTCTCCTTCCAAGGTTATGATGACCAAACGGACGAAGGATATGGGCAAATTCAGCTCGGTGACCGTGTCTACTATTGATGAAGAAGAAGAAGAGATTGAAGCGGTAAGGTCTTCTGTATCTCTCAGAAACAAGCAATTCTGGCTTCTTGGGTAGACCAAAAAGTAGTAACCTTGTTGTTTGCCACACATGTTAGAAGAAACTCTCCAGACAGCCTGCCTTCCCCTGGGAACGACCCGTGTAAGGCCTCATGGATCTTAGGGATGTCAAGCTTATGCCATTTACAGCTATGCAAGGATTCCAAGCTAGGCCTTTGCTTGACTCCTCCTTCCAGTAGCTGGCAGTTTCCCATCATCTTTCTTGAAGGCAACGGGAGATCTAGGTGGTCTAGATATTTGAAGCCAAGGATTTAGTCAGAAATAATGGATAGAAACTAATCAAGGACAGAAGCAGCCTGGAATTAAGGAAAAATTTCCTAACAATGAGGACAATTAACTAGTGGAACAGCTTGCCTCCAGAAGTTGTGATGCTCCGTTACTGGAGGTTTTTAAGAAGAGACTGGACAGCCACCTATCTGAAATGCTGTAGGGTCTCTTGCTTGAGCAGGGGGTTGGACTAGAAGACCTCCAAGATCCCTTCCAGCTCTATTCTGATTGATTGACTTCTGGTCATTATGAAACTACTTCCTTCCATAGTTTCTAATAATTTACACTTTCTCTCTTTCTTCTCAGAAGGATACCAGAGTGGTGTGATTTATTCAATAGTGACTAAAGAAACTACTATATAAATCCTTGTCCAACACAGTGGGCAATTTGGGGTTAGTCACATTGGTTCATGCCTCACATTACAGCACTGTATGCTTAATCATGGTTGACATGGTAATTTTTATTGACTAACCAACGATCAGCTAAGTCCATATGAAACCATAAACCATAGTTCACGCATCGTGGTTAGGTTTACAATGATGACACCACTTACATGATTACACCAATTATGCCAGTTGGTGTCAACTGACACAAATTACATCATTTGGATTTAATGGACCTTTGGCTTTAATGGACAGTTGGTTTTAACAGACACTGGACTATAAGAGACTTACTCCTATGTGGTCTGTAAAATTGAGGTATTCATTTTTTACTCTAGCCTGTTTTTGATGTGCTTCTTTTCTGCTGGCACTACCATCATAGTGTCTTAACCCCTTCTTATGGAATATTTTTCAGCGTGAGATTGCTGATTCATATGCCCAAAATGCCAAAGTGATCGAGAAGCAGCTGGAAAGGAAAGGCATGAGCAAGAGAAGGCTGCAGGAACTGGTGAGTGTCTTATTTTTCACCCTTCTCATTTCTGCATTTCATGTATAGGTTTGAGGCAACAGCGTTCTACGGATTCTGGTGGGAATCAACCTCACATTCTCTCTAAATAACTTGTCCCCAAATACTTGAGGACCTTTTAGATAATTCAGTGCTGTATCACTCATTTCGTGTAGTTACTTTTATTATTCGTGACCATATTTTTGTAGAAATGATTGTAACTCTTCTATTTCTGGATTGACTTCACTGATTTTATTATTATTGGCAACGGTTCCGTTGAATTGAATCTAATTAACTTTTGTGTTTGTTGAACTGCTCTGCACTGAGTTGGCAGCGTTGAATTGTCCCATTCTGTACTGAATCAGTGACCGTAAAAATTCTGGAGCCTGTTGGGTGGCTGCAGGTTTCTCAGCTTTGCAGAAAACCAACTTAATTTTATTCCAAGGTTCTCACTTTCAAATGTAAGAGAGAAGTCACTTCCGTTTCCTCGTAAATGTTAGCAAGGATATTTCTTTAATGCTGGCTTTTCCGTTTTTTGTTTTTTTTTAATTTGATCAGGCCGAGCTGGAAGCCAAGAAGGCCAAAATGAAAGGGACCCTTATTGACAACCAGTTCAAATAAGAAGTTTTGCCAAAAGAAGAGAAGCGACCCACAACATTTTGTTTCCTTGCTGGTTTGCCCCAAGGAATTTGGCCTCACTCCTGAAAACGCAGTGAAGGGGGGCAACTTGGCGAAGAGAAATAAATGCTCTGCTTTTTCTAATGTATTGCTTGTAGTCTAGGTTTTAATTTTCCTTTTGAAGGTTCTGAGAAGCATTTTTCCGTCATTTGCTGTATATTCAGTTTGGCAAGACCTTGTAAATTTGAATTGAGGACCTCATTTGTACAGAGGTTTTCTTTTTTTTTTAGTTATTTGTGTATTTTCATATGTACATAAAATTCTGGTGAGAGAGAAATCAATAAAGAAAAATGAACCTTTGGTAAATAATTAGTTTCATGTGATTGTTATTCCTTTGTCTGCTGGAATTTGTTATGTAGACTCATTTGTTGTATCACGTGATTGTCTAGCCTGGAAGCTAAGCAAGATCAGGCCTGGGGTACAAGTCTGAATGGGAGGCCTCTAGGAGTACCGAAACTATATACAGAACCAGGAATGTTTAAAAAAATGTCAAATGTTAGACTATGGCTTAGTGTGATATGATGAACCCAGCACAACATGCTGTTCAAGGTGGCTTATTTCTCGTTAACCTGGATTATTTTATGCTGTTTCTGTTTACACCCTGAGGTGACCGTGAAAAAGTCAAGTTCAATGACCAAGCATTAAACTCGGAGGTTAATATACACATTAAAAAATAAATGTAAAAAATATATATGTTAAAAGTCTTTTTAAATGGCACGAAGATCTGTCATTTAGTTTAATGGAAAATGTGATTGGGATTACAGGCAGAAACTGTAGATGAGATTCTCAAAGGAGAATGGTTATGTTACTATACCCTGCATCTCGCCGCTTAAAAGTGAGACCGCAATTGGAACCACAGTTGTTTAGTGAATCGCTGCCGTTGTTAAATGAATCACACAGTTGTTAAGTGAATCCGGCTTCCACCGTTGACTTTCCTTGTCAGAAGCTAGCTGGGAGGGTCCCAAATGGCAATCACAGGAGCCAGGGATGCTGCAAATACATTGTGCTGCTTGGGCAAGCATCCAACTTTTATTCGTGTGACTGTGGGGATGTTGTGAGAGTCATAAGTGCAAGTCACTTTTTCAGTGCGGTTGTAATGAATGTAGGTCAAGGACTATCTGCATTTATATATATCAAAAGAGGCTCGCAGAGAGTTAGCCTCATCTGATTGGAAGTTTGTCGTCTCTGGTATAAATTTAAAAACAGGCCATTTTCATACAGATGGGTTGCAGTAGCAATGTTTGGCCAGCAGAGGTCTTACAAGTGACGTGGCTAAATCAAACCCAACCAGTCAAGTTTCTAGTTCTGGTGAAAAAAAAGAGCTTAACTGCCCCAACAAAGCAGATCATTGCAAGAAACAAGATGTTGGTTTAAACTCTTTCAAAAAGATCTCATCCTTAATATTCTAGGGACACTCATGACTTAAGGCAGTGATGGCGAACCTTTTAGAGACCGAGTGCCCAAACTGCAACCCAAAACCCATTTATGCATCGTCGGGTGCCGGGTGGGTGTGGCCCATTGGGTGGGCGTGGCTGCAGTGGTAACCGCAGACTGGGTGGGACTAAAAAGTTCAATCAATCAATTCCAATTTTGCAAGATCTTTTTTTTCCTGCGAGAAATTGAAATTGACTGACTGATTGAACCTTTTTTTTTTTGTACACGGCGGCGGAGGCCTAAAGCGAAAAGGTTTTATAAAACTCAGCTGAAGGCCTAGGACTGGGGCGACGGCGCGTGTGCCCACAGAGAGGGCTCTGAGTGCCGCCTCTGGCACCCATGCCATAGGTTTGCCACCACTGACTTAAGGTAAGCGGGTGTCTAATTGCACTGGTTTTATTGTTGCGTGTTGTTGAGCTTTTGCAAAGCCTGTGTGTTCCCAAGTTTCTAAAAGTATTCCTACTGAGCGTGGGTTGTGTAGCCATGAGCAGTTTAAGCAATGACCTTCATCCCTGAATATTGAAATAAGACAATATTCAGACTTGCCGGTTGCACGTGACCTGCAGCCCACACAAAGAGGCCTTGAACAGAGCTTCTGTGCCCTTTCAGAGCTGTGTCTTATAAGTGAGAGGAGCGGCATATAAATTTAATCCATACATTTAATCCCTAAAATCTTAAAGCTTACGACCACAACGGAGCCCAAACTTTCTGTTGCTAAGTGAAACATTTGTTAAGTGAGTTTGCCCCCTGTTGCAACTTTTCTTGCCACAGTTGTTAAGAGAATCACTGCAGTTGTTAGACTAGTTCAATTTTTGTGAAGTGAATCTGGCTTTGCTTGACAGACGGTCATGAAAGGGGATCACGTGACGCCGGGACACTGCGACCGTCATAAATATGAGTCAGTTGCCAAGCGTCTGAATTTTGATCACACGACCTCGGGGAATACTACGACCGTCATAAGTGTGAAAACTAGTCATGGGTCGCTTTTTTTCAGCGCCGTAACTTGGAACAGTCACTAAACAAATTGTTGTAAGTCGAGAACTATCTGTAGCAATTTGCAAACAGGGAAGAGAACGGTCCAGGTTGGACAAGTTTACTCCTAGACAGGGGTAGGCCACCTTGGCTCTTTTATGACTCGTGGACTTCAACTGCCAGAATTCTGGGAGTTGAAGTCCACGAGTCATAAAAGAGCCAAGGTGGCCTACCCCTGTCCTAAGAGGTTCTTCCTAACAAGCTGGGACTTTTCTCCTCTTTGCTCCGCTTCGCCAGTCCTTGCAAGACTTGGCCTGTTCAGGCAGAAGTTCTCTGGGCGTGGATGACACAAGCTAAGGTGGAGCCTGGACCAATCAAGCGTGGATGAAAAAAATGCTTCCTGCCTTTGCAGATCTCCTTAAAAGGAGATTCAGGAGCAGCAAGGAAGCTGTCTCAACCACTGGGTGACCTTCAGTCAGGTGACCATGAAAAGGAGGAGGAAAGAAAAAAATAGGGAAACACCTTTTTTTGGTTTGAAGGTCGTTTTGTTTTTTTTTTACAAGAAAGGAAAGAAAGATGTTATATAGGTCGACGGCAGCAAGGTTACTTCATGCACAAAAGTGGAAGGACACTTTGATTCTCACGATGGACGAACGGCTGCAACAGCTAATGGAGTTAGCAGAGAGGGCTAAACTGACAGCTTTAATTAAAAGGGAAAAAAACACAATTACTTTTGTTTCTACCCGGAAACCATTTCTGGACTTTGTGCTTGAGGTGGGAAGAAAAAAAAGGAAGCTTTGATTTTGGGTTTTATCGATTAGATAGGTTTATTGTTCTAGAAATGGCTAGTTTATACTATTATGTACAAGTAAAAAGTTGAGGTTTGATGTTAATATCTTATTCTACTGTCCCAAAGGGAGTTGGAAGTTAATGCCTTTTCTTTCTTTTTCTCCTTTTCCCTTCCCTTCTCCCTCCCCTATTTTCCTATTATTTTCTTTTGTATTTTTGTATTTTATATTATAAACTAATCAATAGGTTGACCCCCATTTCCTGTGACAGTCCTCAAATATTGGAAGACTGCTACCACATCACATTTATTTAATTATTACAGCACAGTCTCGGATCCGCACAGAACAAGAAAGTAATTAAAAACCAGCTCCCCAAATAAGCAGAAATCCTTCCCTGTTGTGTAATGTTCTAGTCCATAAGAGACTTTGTCAATCTTGGTTATAGATCAGAACACGGCTAAACTAAGTACACTGTTTCTAAACAGGTTGCTTTTTTTCCTTCCCCACCGTGTTATCAATCACTGGATCACAATGACATCAGCTCTGAACAATGTGACTTTCTTTGCCATTGAACCTGTGTGCAAAGGGACCAAGTTGTGCTGGGGTTTGTGGCAGGTTTGATGATCTGTCAACCACGTGGGTGTGCATTCATCTGCCAGAGTCTTTGGTCAAAGTGCTTTCCATGTCACAAGTTTACAACCGCTTGTTCTCTGGGTGACCTCAGATCTGAAGGGGTCATGATGGACCTTGCCCACCAGTTTGTGAACACCCTAATTCAGTTAACCGAACCTTGACAATTAACTGGGGTGGGGATTGTTTGAATTTTAACCCCCAAGAGGTCAGGAGTACAGGTAGGTCCTTGACTTACAAGCAGAACTAGAAGCAGAATTTTTCTTGCTAAGCTAGGCCGTTGTTAAGTGAATCCTTCCCAATTTTGTGACCTTTCTCATCATGGCTGCCACAAAGAAGAGGGGGTCGACTTATTTTCCAAAGCACCAAAAGACAAGACAAGAAACAATGGATGGAAAGTAATGCAGGAGAGAAGCAACCTGGAATTAAGGAGAAACTTCCTCACAGGGAGGACAATTAACCAGTGGAACAGCTTGCCACCAGAAGTTGTGGAGATTTTTAATAAGAGACTGGACAGCCACTTGTCTGGAATGGTATAAGGCCTCCTGCTAGAGCAGGGGTTGGACTAGAAGACCTCCAAGGTCCCTTCCAGCTCTATTCTATTCTATTCTATTCTATTCTATTCTATTCTATTCTATTCTATTCTATTCCATTCCATTCCATTCCTGTATTCTCTTCTCTTCTCTTTTACATTCTATTCTATTCTATTCTATTCTATTCTATTCTATTCTATTCTAATTGAAATCACTGCATTTGTTAAGTGAATTACAAGGTCCATAAGTAAATCTGACTTCCTTCATTAGCTTGGGAAGGTTGCAAATTTTGGTCACATGACCTCAAGATGCTGCAATCATCATATATGCATGATGGTTGCCAAGGGCCCAAATTTTGATCACATGACTGCAGGGTTGCTTCCACAATTTTAAGTGGTCATAAGTTATTTCTTTTTAGTGATGCTGTAGCTTTGAACGGTTGCCAAATTAATGGTTTTAAGTTTACACATTCCCTAATATGGGGTGAACCGCCTATCTATATGAATAATTAGCCGTTCCTACTCCTAAAATCAGAGATAAAATTGTTCAAAGGTCCTGAAAAGAAAAGAAACTTCTCTAAACATGTCTTCTTTGGCCACATGGAGACATGAAAATAAAGAGAAAGAATTGCCAGCTAGGAGAACTCTCTCTAACCGCAGTGGTGCCAATGTTATTAGAGACCTCACATTTAATTCCTGTTTCTCTCCACTAAGAAGCAGTCAACCCTAAAACCTTGGAAGTGATAGTTTCCTGAATCCTTGATTAGAAATAGAGTAGTTTTTCTGTGGAAGAGCACTTACTCACTCCGACTGCTACAAGGAAGTAATGCAATCATTCTACTACTATTCAAATAGTTCAGTAACTCCAGTGCCAACTTTTTTTTTTTGGCATACTATGGGAAAATGTTGTGCAATGTAATTTGAAAAGGAGACATTGGGCGACAGACCAGAGGGAAAACACACACGCAGAGAGAAAAGGGCCGATTTCAACACAGTTAAGGACACATGCTATCTACTTAAGAGCAGCCTACAGCCTCTGCATAGAACACCCTGATTGTATCTCGGCTGCCGTAGGTAAATATATTTTTGTCAACTGGGTATGGAAAACCAATGAAATAGATCCACAGACGTATGCATCGCAAGTTGGAAATTCCTACAAAAAGTTATTATTTCAGGTTGGGAGTTAAGTAAGAGTTACTTAGCATTTCTAGCATAGTGTCAGACCTGCCACAACTTAAACCTCTGGCTCCATTTGTTGAGGAAGGTATGGTTTATTAAAGATCAAGGGTATTGCAGTAATGCAAAGCCAGAACTGAAAATAGTGTGCACAAATCCCTAAATTCTACTTCTCCCTCCCTTAACTCCCTCATCGCCCACTCCAGTATCACCAATCAGATTCAGACCAGATGTTTTCACAACGGTCTGTCCAAGCATTCTATAATAATAATAATAATAATAATAATAATAATAATAATAATAATAATAATAATAATAATAATAATAATAATAATAATAATAATAATAAAGTTGGAAGGGACTTTGGAGGTCATCAAGTCCAACCCCCTGCTCAGGCAGGTAATCCTATACCATTTCGGACAAATGGCTGTCCAGTCTCTTCTTAAAAACTTCCAGTGTTGGAGCATTCACCGCTTCTGGAGGCAGGTGGTTCCACTGGCTAATTGTTCTAACTGTCAGGAAGTTTCTCCTTAGTTCTAGGTTGCTTCTCTCTTTGGTTAGTTTCCATCCATTGCTTCTTGTCCTGCCTTCAGGCGCTTTGGAGAATAGCTTGACTCCCTCTTCTTTGTGGCAGCCCCTGAGATATTGGAAGACTGCTATCATGTCCCCCCTCGTCCTTCTCTTCGTTAAACTAGACATACCCAATTACAGCAGCCTTTCCTTATATGCTTTAGCCTCCAGTCCCCTAATCATCTTTGTTGCTCTTCTCTGTATTCCTTCTAGAGTCTCAACATCTTTTTTACATCATGGTGACCAAAACTGGATGCAGTATTCCAAGTGTGGCCTTACTAAGGCATTGTAAAGTGGTATTAATACTTCACGTGATCTTGATTCTATCCCTCTGTTAATGCAGCCTAGCACTGTGTTGGCTTTTTTTGGCAGCTGCAGCACGCTGCTGGCTCATATTTAGGTGATTGTCCACTAGGACTCCAAGGTCCCTCTCACAGTTACTACTATTGAGCAAGGTACCCCCTATACTATACCTGTACATTTGGTTTTTCTTTAGTATGCAGCTCCCTCCTTCTTCCAGCTGGGTGACCTTGAGGCAGCATCTCGAGAAGGTACAGCACTTACTTTCGTTTTCCCAAGCATTTCCTTATTCATTCCCTCTCCACAGTTCAAGGCAGTCTGTTACTGCATAGCAGTGAAGCACAAGCAAGGGTAAGGTGGCAACTGATACATACAGTGTTTCTCCACAAATAAGACTGGGTCTTACATTAATTTCTGCTCCAAAAGACGCATTAGGGCTTATTTTCTGGTTAGGTCTTACTTTTGG